>NC_049218.1:2272125-2384056 GCF_013347855.1 Anguilla anguilla | reverse complement strand
AAAAAATAATTTCCCAGCAAGCAGCAAAAAAAGAAAAAAGAAAAAAGAAAAAGATGAATCATAGAAATGGTTGTTTTTCCTCGCTCCCTTAAGCCTGTGGAATTGTCGCTGCATGTTTTTGGTATAAAAACAAAGGGACGAAACCAAAATGAAATCAGCCCAGTGAATGCAATTCTGCTTCATCAGAACCATTTTTGATTTTTATATCGGAACAACATGGCCGCCGCCGGGAGGCGTGTTAGCGGGGTCATGGGAGAGCCGCGACCCCGCGTGTGCGATCCTCCCCCGTCCGTGCCGTTCCGTGCCGTGCGTTGGGGTTTAATATCGCCGTGACGCCGCCGCCCCCAGCTCTCCGGCTTCCACACGGCGAACCGCGGCTACGAGCAGCCTTCTCCCTCCCTGACATCTCCATTAAAGGGGTTTAACAAGCAGAGGGGCAAGGGGGGGGGGGAGTGGGGGGGGGGCATCCATCACAGGGTTTCCTGGATCGTAAACGCAGACGCAGACGCAGACGGAGGCGCAGCGCTCCGCGTTTTCAGTGATCCGTCCGCGCCGGTCGCCACGGAGACTGGCTGGGACCGCGGTGCAGGGTCTGAAACTCGATCCCGGAGCCTGGGGCGCATTAGGGGGGCGGGACGCGGAGCGGCGCGGCGGGACGGCCACAGTGGGACAGACGCGCTGGCACCAGCGGGGGAGATGGGCGAGCGGCTCGCCGCTGGAGGGGGGGTCTGTCATTAAGGCCGCTGGCTTGCCTCCCATTCATAAATCACTCCGAGACGCATCGCACCTCCAGTGGGGGGGGGGGAGGGGGTCACCCACACTCTCCGCTACTTCAGCAGGACAGGACAGCAGTTAGGGAACTGCATTTGTGACTAAGGGGGCTGCAGGTTTGATTTCATGGTGGAACATTGCTGTTTGCTCTACAAATAGATTATGTGAAAACTAAAGGTCAAATAACTAAAGGTACTTCAGCATCCTTGACTCATAGAACATGGTTCCCTTAGTGTATGAACTTCACAATATATGATTATGTTGGAAGCTACATAAGATATACCGACGGAACAGGAAATGGCCTGCCAAATTTCCTTCAAACAACACAATCCTTGCAAACCGGACGTCAACATTCAAAATCTGGAAAACGGACACACGGCCCACCAAGGGATGCTGAGCATTTCTGCCAGCATCCCCAGCATTCTACCAGCCTGCCTTCCTGTAAATGAGCAAGCCCATCCTACTGGTCCTCCCCCATGCTGGAAACGTGAGGGGGAGGGGTGGGGGCAGGGGCGACAGGGTAATGACCAGGCCGGGCAGTGCAGGGAAGGGCATTCATTCAATTCATTTCATCATTACAAGTCTATGCTACCTCCCATGGAACAAAACAGGCAATTACTTTTAATTATGCTGCAAACAGATGGTATCAGCAACCCAACCCACTGCTGCACAGGTAAGCGAGGGTCCGCAGAGGTGTCACACAGTGGTCGCCCGCGCGGACCGCAGGACAGGACGGCGACGGGATCGAACGCAGCAGACGGCGGTAAAGGAACCACGTCCCGCGCCGTCCCACCATCCAGAGGCCCGCAGCGCCACCTCGACGCAGGCGCACATACCGCGCGACGCGGCCGCGCTCAGAAACGCGCCGGCGCTCTCCGAGAAACCGAGAACAGCGGGAGCACGGACTCGAGCTCGCAACCTCATTTCATTTACCAGGAGGAGCGGGGCTAGCAGCCAGAGCGGGACTGAGACGCACGCTGACGCAGAGCTGATGAAGAGGCCATTTTCCCCTCCGCAGCGCAGCCCCCGACCGCCGTGATAAGCACAGACACCGCTAACCGCTCACGCGCCTGTGATTGCCGTGAAATTTTATCGAGGGGATCGAGAATGTTTAATAGATGCAAGATAGTCAAGCCAACGCAAACCGTACAGGATAAACAGTCACAAACGCAACGGAGAGACATAAATAATTGCAATGTTTCATTAAAAGGAACTGAATTTTCTAAGTTAATTTCTGTAATGTTAGGCGTTGGAGGTATAACACATTATAAATGAGTATCCAGTAAAAAATGCAGCAGCTCTGTGTGCGTGTGTGTGTGTGTATGTGTGTGCGTGTGCGTGCATATGTGTGTGTGTGCACGTGTGTGTGTGTGTGCGTGTGCGTGCATATGCGTGTGTGCGCACGTGTGTGTCTGTGTGCGTGTGTGTGCGCGCATATGCGTGTGTGCGCACGTGTGTGCATGTGTGTGTCTGTGTGCGTGCGTGTGCGTGCATATGCGCGTGTGTGCGCACATGTGTGTGCATCCATGTGTCTGTGTGCGTGCGTGTGTGTGCATATGTGTGTGTGCGCACGTGTGTGCATGCGTGTGTCTGTGTGCGTGCATGTGCATGTGCGTGATTATGTGTGTGTGTGTGCGCACGTGTGTGTATGCGTGTGTCTGTGTGTGCGTGCGTGTGCGTGCATATGCGCGTGTGTGCGCACATGTGTGCATGCGTGTGTCTGTGTGTCTGTGCGTGCGTGTGCGTGCATATGTGTGTGTGCGCATGTGTGTGCATGTGTGTCTGTGTGCGCGCGTGTGCGTGCGCACGTGTGTGCATGCGTGTGTCTGTGTGCGTGCGTGTGCGTGCATATGCGCGTGTGTGCGCACGTGTGTGCATGCGTGTGTCTGTGTGCGTGCGTGTGCGTGCATATGCGCGTGTGCGCATGTGTGTACATGTGTGTGTCTGTGTGCGCGCGTGTGCGTGCATATGCGTGTGTGTGCGCACGTGTGTGCATGCGTGTGTCTGTGTGCGTGCGTGTGCGTGCATATGCGCGTGTGTGCATGCGTGTGTAACCTGTTGTAAATATGACTCCACATGAGAGGCCTATTTCCGCTCAGCCCAGCTTGGCCTCACTCAGATAAATGACTGAACGTCTCCATTAGGCTAATCTGAAGCTGGGATCAGAAGGCACTAATGCCTTGAATTATTAAATAAATTAGAATATTTAGTGGTAACCCACACTGCTGATTCCAGTAGTCTCGTTTTGTTTATCAAGTTACATTCTCCCCACTAAGCTCATACACCAACACACGTGTTGTGCTATCAAAAATAGAACTGCAATGAATTAAAATAAAACAAATAGAACAAATATTGTAATCCTTATGATTATCCTAAGAAAAAGATGTCAATTAAAATACAGGAGTAGATAAGAGTCAGGAGAGAACCATGTAAAAATTCAATAGCTGAAATAGATTGGGATAGCGTGGGATCAACAGAAAAGTTATCTAAAAATTCTTACACAGGTCAATTTTCAGGCTTAAAACTTTTAATAGATTTAGCTTCTCTGATCTATTGTGGGGGTGGGGTGGGGGGTGGGAGTTCCATAGCTTACGGGCAAAAAAACTAAAGCAAAATAAAAAAATTATAATGATAATAATATACCCCGGAAGAAGCCTCTTCAATCTTTTTGAGTTTTACGTTTCAAACTACTGCAGATCTGAGGTCTCATTGGACCGTGAATTTTAGAGGGAGATAAATAATGTACTCAGGTGTTGGGTCACTTTAAAAACAAGTAAAATACAACCATAAAATCAAGCACTGTAAAATTAGCAGGCATCCAGAGCAAAGATATCAACCCGGCTGCAATATGTAAAGGTGTCAAACAGATTTAGTGAGGTGAGGGAGGGGGGTTCTCACTCAATGGAATGGCCACTTTTTTGGGGCTTTGAAATGAAAAGGTGTTTGTGAATGTCCTGCTTTAGAACACATGAATACTACCAGACTGTTCTGAAGGATGACTCACTAAAGTAGAGCCAGTAGAATACTCAACGGATTCTTTAGACTGACCATACGCAGCTCCTGTTTTTCCCTCTTTGCTGCTTCTAAACTATGGGAGGTTATGGGTGGTAGCAGGATTTTCTGGTGATATGGTACAGTACTGAAAGGACCTATTGCTATAGTATTGTGATTGGTCATGCCCCATCAGATTACGGGTCAAATCTTAACGCTCTGGATTTAAAGATAGAAAGGCAGACCTTTCGACTTTCCGAATTGAGTATGTTTTTGATCATAGAGAATCTGTGCTCACTTCATGTGACCTGTGGCTGGGACAGATTTCCAGCATGGGACTGGAACTGGCATTTTGTCCCGACCGCCGGACTCTCCAATGGGCCGGTGTGGTCTGGACGGCAGCCATACTACAGCTGAGAGAGAAAGCGTTCATAAACCTGAGAGATTCTCTCTGGGCGCCATCCACGGCCGAAGACAGAGAACTTTGCCTCGCCATTGTTTTGGAAAAAAAAGTGACCCAACTCAACTCAACTCAACAGCTGGGTATTGTGGAGTCTTCGGTCAGGATTTTCCAACATTAACCCCAAAGGCACGTCACAATCGAATCATCTCCTCTTTGAAGTGGCAGCTGGCAAACTGGAAACGGGGGAACACTGAGAGCTTCAGCTTTATTTGACGGTTCACCCTGATCCGTGTTTGATTGCTCTACGCGATTAAAACGCACGTCAGCGAAGACTAGGATCACACATTGAGTTCTGTTTACTCCAGTGCATCTGGGATGACATGTTTGTGCAGTTCAGACAAAATTTGTTTACCTTTATAATGAAAAAAAACAACACCTGAATTCAAATTAAAACTAATCTCTGGTGTGTGTGTATGTGTGCGCACGCACGTGTGTGTGTGTGTGTGTGTGTGTGTGTCATTTTCATTATTTGTGTGTCCGCTGTTTTCAGAATCCACATGACAAAGGGCAGTACTTACTCATGTGGGTCTCTTCCTGGTCGTCTTGTTTCTAAAGGCCTCTCCAAGACCCCTGAACAGGGCGTATTAACATGGAGAGACATGAAACCACTGCAATGCAAGACTGGACTTTCCAATTGCTCACTGGCTAAGTCTCTGGTGACCACGTGTCCTGACCACTGCAATTTACCACTGCATTGTAGAGCTAGCACAGACATTTGTAGAGCTGTGTTGGGTAGGTGGTGAAGAAGGTGATTATATGGAGGCACTAAAAGACTCCACACTGCTGCAGTATGAAGAGGGAAGAAGGACTGGTTGTCTAGGGCGTGGCTGCCCAACCCTGTTGCAGGAGATCAACCATCCTCTAAGTTTTCATTTCAACCTTAATTTGGCACACCCGATTCTTCTAATTAGCAGCTCAATGAGATTTCTAGCTGTTGAATGAGGTGTGACTTTGTTAGGGTTGGAGTTAAAACCTACAGGACGGTACTGTATGTCTCCAGGGACAGGGTTGGGCAGCCCTGGTGTAGGGTTCACGGTGCATGGCAAGAAGGGAGCAGGTCATCTAGGGTTACCCTCATCTTGCAGTAGAACAGCTCTGTGTGTGCTCTCCCCCAGTATCTAGATTAAAATCTTACATCCTAGGAGATATCCTACAGAGATGTAGGATTCAATACACAGAGCACAGAGATGAGGGGGATGTGTGCTCTGGTGTCAAAGACTGCAGAATGTTCTAGAAAGCTTTGAACAGGAGGAAGGTCTGGCTGAAATGCTTCAGAAATGGAGAGAAGGGGACAGTCTCTATTATTCTACTCAAACATGAAGATACATAAATCCTTTTTTTCTTTTTGTAAAAAAATGTCCTCATTTCTCATAATGTACCTGATTTCCAGCTATCATCCGAAAGACGTGAGGAGAAAAAAAAGTGCTTTGAGCTGAGAAGAGATGGTGCATCACCTCAAATATTAATCAAAAGGAAACATATTAAACATGTCAAATATAAAAGAAATAGGACCACATTATGCGCTAGCAGGGACAGATGCAATTCTGCCTGTCATATCAGAACATCAAAAGCTTATCTTTTAGTTATTTTTCTCTGAGGTTTTGTCTGATGATCAGAAAAGCAATGCATAGATTTTTACAAAACTAATGTCAACTCTCCTGAAGGAATGAAGGGAACAGATACAATCAGGTAATACAAATATGTTTTTTTTTTCTCTAAAGAAAAACCCCAGAAGGTTCTTTTTACCGATAAACCTGACATTGGAAGATGGCTCTCTGGTTTGTCGGCTTGTAAGAACAAAATCTTTGCTTTTCACAGGTGTCTTTTGAAGGCTGATTTTTGGTTCCATGTGAACCTTTCTAAATTAGTTTGGTTTGATTAAGCTTTTAACACTGACCTCAGTTTGATATCAGGCTCGCTGTTAATACTATCAAAAGAAACACCTTGTTGAATTTTTTCCCCTGTTTTTGTGTAAAAAATGAGATACAGGTAAATCATTTGAGAAAATGAATGCTGTGTTGCATCCACCTAAACTGCTCAGTTTCAAGGCAGTCACATGGTACAGATTCCAACCCTGGACCTCCTGCTATGGGTGCCTGTAATTTGCTGCTATACTGGCCAATGAGAGAGGATTTCAGTCAGCAGGATATTCCCTGCCTCATTGCACCAGGGTGATTCCTGTTGACAACTGGATACCTGCAGCACCAGCACAAGCAGTGCAGTCCACTTACATAGTGACTGCATGCCTTAGATGGTGGACTGTGGAGTATGTGTGTGTGTATGCGAGTGTGTGTGCACATCCATGTGTCTGCATGTGCCCGTGTGTGTGAGCGTTTGCGTGCGCGTGTGCCTGTTCATGCGTGTGTGTGAGCGCCTATGGGTCTGCACATGCGTGTGCCCGTGCATGTGTGTGTTTGCATGTGTGTGTGTGTGTGTGTGTGTGTGTGTGTGTCTGTGCATGTGCGTGTTTGCATGTGTGTGCGCTTCATGTGTGTACAAACATGATTGTGTAATTCCTGAAGTGGGATCTATCAACACATCGGCTCGTTCTCACAGACTGACTCTCCTGGTTAACCGAGGTGGGGGGTTTTTAAATTCAGCCCCCTAATATAGCCCCACCCCCTTGGTTAAAGCTCCCCCCCCCAGGCTGGAGAGCGCAGGTCGCATAGCCCCGTCCTGCACGGAGCTGAACGTCTGGCTGCACGGCTCCACTCTGGCAGGGTAGTAATTTCCCTCCCTCTGATTGCAGAGTGAAGCCGCCGCTGGTCAGCCACGCTGGCTCCTGAAAACCACAAGCGGACTTTGTTCTGCCGATCACGCCGAGCCCCGTCCCGCCATCATCCTCTCCTAACGATCACGCTAATCCCTCCAATCACCCGGCCTTCCCAAAAAAGTGTGTGAGGTGAGATACGCCCTCTTCTCTACTCCCCTGCCCCCACACCCCCTCCTCTTTCTCACCTTTCCTGAAAATGCACATCATGTCACAAGACCCTGTGGACCATCTCCCCCAGACCATAGTCAGCCATTTTGAGGAGCCCTGGGGAGAGCAGAATTATGAAAGTGTGTGCTTGTGGTTGCACCGTCTGTGAGAACCAATCAGTAGAGTCCTGTGTTCCTTTGCGGAGATCCTCTCTTTGTTCAAAAGGGTTTTTTTTTTTTTTTTTAAAAAGGCAAGTTTAGAATTGAGGGACAGAGAGAGCAAATATCACACCGTAAGCAAATTATTTAATCGGCTAAAATCACGGAGTGCAATGTCAAATTGATGTTTTGACATTCAAGGTTGCTGCCACATGTCCTTTAATATTTTCTGCCTGGATGAAATGCACAGGGTGGGCAATCGCTCTCAAATAAACAAATAGACTAGTTACTTGGTTTTGTGCTGTGTTGCATTCAGTCCTCCAGTGTATTGTTTGTTTGTCGGATTTATCAGCAGAAAAAGGCTGGAACCAGACTGGGAAGACATTAAGCACAGGGCCCTCCTTGAAGACTACCTTCTGAAAACACAGTCCTGGTGATTAAGAAAGATGTGGTAACAAAATTGCACAAAGCGATCATGTCCACATCCTGCAATTACAACTTCTCTAATTGTAGATTGTTTTGGATAAATTTAAGAAGACACCGTGGGTTTTGAGTTTGTCTGTATACACAGGAAACAACCGGGTAGGAGAACTGATGGAAGGTTGCCAAGTAGCAAAGGGTGATGGAAGGGTGTTGTTATGACGATGACTAGTTTGCAGAACTCTACGCGAGCATGAGCTGGGTCCTGTGAGCTGCTGATTATCATCTTAGCATATGATTTTGTTGAACAAATTTTGCTCAATATATAGCATGCTGGTGGAGTGTTCAACTTTGATATCTGCTATTGGGATTGTGTTTGTGTATTTGATCAGCAAACATTTCAAGGCCTGGAAAAATTAGTAAAGATGTAAGTAAATAAATAAGTAATATAGAAGACAAGCACACAAATAAAGCATCTAATAGACGGGGTGATCAGGCCCCCTTACTACATCAATGAATTATTTATAAAGGGAGAGTTCACCTTCTTGAGAATTTCAATATCATATCAGTTTAAGTATATCCTTTCAATTTGCCTTGACAGGTTTTGTGTGTAATGGTGGACATTTTACGTGGCATAACATCTATCAGGGCATTTAGGTGTTCATGGTCTAAAGCAAGAAAATATTCTTCAGATTAATCCAAAGCAATTCGTACTGTGACATTGCATTTCCAGAGACTACACCATATAATTACTTACATTACTAATTACATTACTTTAATGGGATTTAACAATTACAAACACAAAAATAAGTGTTTATATTGTACCCCTTCTTTCCTTCTCAGTTTCCCAGCAACACAAGCTTTTCACTCTGAAGCAACCAGGTAGTAATCCTTATACAGGAAGCCATGCCACATCTTTGAGTGCGGGTCACATGACCAATAAGAAATAGTTTGAACAGAAAATACCATGAAACATAACTTTATTGAAAGATAATAATATTCACATGAACAGCCTCTGGAGCCTCTATAACACTACTGTCCAAACTGCTTTGGCTTTGCTTGAAATACATTTTCTAGTTCTCGCCCACAAACACCATTGTACAGACGACAGGTCGCCAGAAACATCTGCAAGTGCCAAAAACACTCTTCGTTGCACAACAAAAAAAAAAAAAAAACATTGGCTGGGCCAAACTGAACACACTAAAACTGAAACAACAATTTATAAAAAGAAAGAATTCCAGAATCTCATTAATATTTATAGCCATGGGTAACCGGCTGGCTGGTATACTGATGAAAAGCTCCTCTCTCTCACACCATACTTGGCTGATGGGTGCCACTCGCAAAATGTGTGTCACACAATGAGCTTTAAACGTTGGCAGATCCCCTCCTCTCTGCACGTTGGAAAGGGACAGATGCTCTGTGCTTGGGATTCATGCGAAGACTGATTTATGTCAGTAATCTGCAGAAAATGTGAATGTAAGGAAACTTTCTTGTCTTGGCATTCGCAGAGCTGTAATGCGGGCAAGATGTAGTTTTGTGAGTGGTCGAAAAACATGTCGCTTTCCAGGAAATATAAATCCGGGAATTCTTTGACTTTACTGAATGACTCCACATTTTCCCTGCTTATAATTTCTGCGTTGTGCATTTTCATTTCAGAAACATGTTCGATTTTTTACTTATTTATTTTTAAAAAATCAATGTTAAGGTTGAATTGTTGCTTACATGGCGGAACAGAGAAGGCTTTTAATTTGCATGACATTCAGATTTTCTGCTTTCAGAAGCATAAGGTCAGTAGCAATTCAACAGCCTGAAACTAGCTGAGGACTCATAATATTAATAATCTCAGCACTTCTCTTCTTTAAAACTCACACTCTGTATGTGACTTTGAATAATGAGTGAGCCTGAATTTGCATGCATGCAAATACACAAAACTCAGGCATCATTTCCAAACTTATTCATGGGGTGATAATTTTTTCTTTTGGTTAGTTTATTGGGGGCTCAATTGGGACCCCCTCTGTGTTACTGTAAACTGTAAATCTAACAGGGACCATTGTAAACAGAGTTATTAGAATTAAATGATTAGGTTTGTTTTTTATTTTGGTATTTGGCATAGTTTTAAGTTAACACCAATTATACTTTTTAATGAGAATTTGGCTGGCTGTTCTCTCAAAAACAAATGCTAATCATTCCAGCCTCAGCTCTGCAAGTAAACAATCGTGCCAAAGATGTATTCTTAACACGGCAAGTAATTGTGGGGTGTGGTTGAGATAGTACTGAAATTATATATATATATATATATATATATATATAATTTCAGTACTATTTTTTTTTTTTTTTTTGCCAAACAGTGCATCTGAAGCCTCTGTTCTGACAGACTGTCAAATGAAAGTGCCTTGGTGCACTCAATTGTTTTTCCCTGCTATTTTGACTACCTTTAAAAATTTAGGGGTACTTTTTTGGCAGGAATTTGCAGGTATACTTGTGTGTGTTTGCGGGCGTGTGTGTGTATGTATACAATGTGAACATTCTGTTTTAATGGCTGCCTCCCAAACGTAGTCAGTTTTGAGAACGTTCATCTATATGATATTAGGCTACATTGCGTTTATTTGGCAGATGTTTTTTTTCCCAAAGCGATGTAGGCTACGATGTACGATAAGTGTGTACGACTGATGATGAGCATCTTATCTGCTAAGTCTGATGGACGGGCTTACGGTTGAACACATTTTTCCACTCCGCGCGGGTCTGCTCACGGCTGCCCGTCCGCTTGGATGTGGGTTTGCGTCTGTGTGGTCCCGCGAGCTGACAGGCAGGCGGCTTGTCCCGCGAGCTGACAGACAGACGTCTCGTCCCGCTCGTCCTTTCCACCGGCGCCCAGACCGCCAGCGCGGAGCCAGGAGTCAGGAGGAGAACGCCGTGGCACCCGCGGTGGCGGATCTGGCTTTTCGGCTGGCGGTTTGGGAGAAACGGGTTCTCCGGGACGCCTGGGCCAGTGTTGTAGCTAACCACTCGCTGTTCGTCGTCTGCTCATGACACTGTTCGTGCGGCCGGTGGTCACCCCGCGGTGCGCTAACGCAAGACAGACGAGTGTTTTTGTGCTTTTAAACACGCATTCTGGCTGCCGATGGTGCCGGCACCCCCGGCTTTCACATAAGACATTTAAACACTCTGACGCGGAAGGTATACAGTCCTGAGCTGCTTTATTGCAATAAAACTCAAATTCAAATTCAAGAACTGAAGTAGAACTTATCAGCAGTTCTCTTAGATTCAGAATTGACCCCAACCTTAAAATCATATTGCACTGAATTCAAATGACGATTTCAGGCTTAATGAGTTCCTTATAGGTCCTCATTGTTTTGTAATCCATAAACATCCATCGTCGGCAAGAGTGCACCTCCATTGATTCCTTTTCAAAACCATCTGTGGGCCTTCCAGCTATTAGTGGATACAAGTGCAACATCATTTATAAAAAAAGCAATGTAATTTACATTTTAAAATGCTATTTATGGATTATCAAGATTAATGTCATGTTATACCTTACTTTCAATATTCAGAAATATATTCTTGTTAATATATAAATTTTGTTTTAGTGAGTAAATACATTTATGGAAAATATGAGTTTAGCCAGCCAGATACCAGGCAGTTTTATGCGGTCATATATTGTGTGTTAACTGATATTTAGAAACTAAGAAACAAAGATTGGAATTGATTCATGCCATTCGTTATCCTAAATGTTCTCAATAAAAAAGGCTGTAAAATTTGAATGGATACCAATCAACAGTCGAGTGTGTGGCCTCAAGAAAAAAGAAAAGAAAAAAGAAGCTGAAACAGTTCCCAGGACGAATAAGAAATGCATGTTTATGTTCTACATTGGAACTAAACAAAATTAAATATTTACAGTTGGCCAGTGCACTCTTGCATATTATTTTCAACTAAGTAAGAATGATGCAGGCTAATTTCACAAATGGAAAAATAGACAGAAATTAATTATACTGAGAAACGGTTTGGCTCCCTGAAACACGCTAACAATTGTGTTATTAAAAGTTAGCTACCGTTAGCAGTTTTGTGGCGAGGATTGTGCAATAAAGTGGGATTGGGGATAAACTTGTCTCTCTCCCCCCCATAAAACTTAATTACTTTGGCTCCGATGGTCCCTGCACACAGTATTACTCCCTAATGTATGGTCTACTCGAATGTTTTTTGTGTGTGTTTTATAGTGCTTAGCACGCATTCGCTCTCATATTCCACCTATACACCGCTGGTTCACCTCTCCATAGTTTGAACTAATTTATGGCGAAATCGCCCGAACTCCACCAGGTGGAAAGAGAGGACATTAAATGAGCCCCTGCGTCGTACTCCTGTGTGAACCCACTGATTAAATAACTGAGGCGATTCAGCGGCACCGCGCTTGTTAATTGCTGTAATTGGTCATGTAGGCCTGCGGCCATTTTGCTGCAGCTGGTCACGGGTCCTTGTGGTCATAAGTTCGTTATGACTCTTAGCTTGTGATATAGCATTGCGGTAATGTTGTAGCAGAGGGTGCCTTCAGGTACACAAAACCTAGTAGCATGCGCTGTGGAACGCACTTCTGACCACGTGCAATTACGGTTATGTCACTGTTATAGTGACATACCGTTGTGGCCGTGTTGTCGCTGGCACTGTCCCATTGTAGCCAGCAAGACAGCATTGTTATCGAGTTGATGTAGCTAGGGACACGCTGTGGCATCGTAGCCATTGGGTTATATGTCCTGGTAATAGAATAACGGTTACATGTTGTATGTTGGACAGTGGTCATGTGATTTGTGCATAGACGCAGGGACAGTTTTTTGTCAATATTGTTGTTGAGAGAGGAAGCAGGGTGCTTCTCTCATGTTGCAATCATTATGATGTGGGTTTACCTCAATTGATGTGTCCCAGAGAGAGAGAGAGAGAGAGAGAGAGAGATGACTAGTTCCAGTCTTGGCTCAAATAACCGTTTGAAACAAAGTAGGACACACAAAATTCAGAGTTATGGACTGACTGGCAGCTGAACAGGGTATGTGATATAAGCCATAGAACTTCTTCAAACTTCATGTTATTCAATACATACATAGAGTCCCTTTGCTCATATCACAGATAAAAAACATAAGCATTAAATGGAAACAAGCCACACTTTCCATTCATATTAGAACAGGAAAACACATAAATATCAAATATAAAATCAGGATGGAAACAAGTTTGGGAAGTGTCCTAGTGACATGAAAACAATCATACCATGTCTTGTGTAGTAAGACATTGACAGATGCATTTATTAACCGTGCCAGAGGCAGTTTAACCCTTTGTAGGCCAATAAAAAACAGCAGATTGCTAACCATTTTTGAAAGAAACATCTGGTTTCATCAATATCTGTATCTAAAAAGAAAAATTATACTCTTCCCCAGATCACTTCAGAGTTTAATAATTGTGAATTGTAAGTTGTTCAGGATAAGTACATCTTCTAAACCAATGCAATATTACGTCTGCCTCTGCACGAGAAGAGTTTATCAAGTCTCTGATTCTGAAACCTTTGAATGATGAATCACTTCAATTTCCCGTTATGCAGTTGCCACTTGTACACTACATCAGATGGAAATCCCACTGGTATGTCTGATATGTCTGTAAAAAAACATCTTTCTGAGACACATACTTCACTGATATCACTGAGAGGTACTTCATTGTGGGCCAACATGAGACAGTTGTATTACTCAAATCTCACCTGTGAGAAAAACAAAAAGCTTTGAAGGCTTTGAAAAGCTTATGTGTGTGTGTGCGTCCGTACGTGTGTGTGTCAGTGACTTTTGAGCTAGCTTTTTAGAAGGCTCGTATCGTTTAACCAATTAAATTGTATAACTTTTTAAAAAGATACGCTTCTTCCACCACACAAAAAGGCATTTTGGAAGGTTTGAACAGGGTTGTACATTTTCAGTACCTTGCTGTTTTAAACACTGTGTTCACAGCACTATTGAAATCTATATGCTATTATGCATTAATTCAGGTCTTAAAGATCACCATGGAAATATGTACATAGGGGTTTGAGTCTAATTTGACAAAATGTCAAAGTGCATTTCCCCCCCCTCTTGCTTTCAAAACACTTGAAAGGTTTCTACGAGTGAACGAACTCTTGCAAAATTCCATAATTCTTTTCTGCCTTTTCCCCACGTAGCCAGGGAGAGTAAATTGGTCGGACTATTCAACCACAGCACTATCCTCTACCTGCAATATGCCATTCCACAGGCATGAGACTGCTCCCACAGACAGCCACTCCAGCCCCCACCCCAAACCCCCCCCCCCCCCCGGATCAGCATCCTGACACTTTGATTTACGCCACACTGAGATAAGATGGCTAATTATGGAATTATGAATAATTGGAGGCCCACGCCAATCTACCTGTAATAGCAGAGCTGCTAGTTAGTATTTAATGTCGGGGGGTGCAGCAATCTTTACTGTAATTACAGTCTGCCCCCCTCTTAAATTATCCATTTTTCCTAAGAATGGATGATCTTGCTCAACCCTGGGACGGGGGGCTTCAGAAGGAGGTGCAGTGTTGCTCTTCGGTTTTCTAAGGGTACAGTTTAAATGTTTACCCTCCAACCTGCAAAAATGATTTGCTGAAAAAAAGATATATATTTTTTTAGAATCTTCTGTTATCTAATAGTTGGCAATTTCTAGTGTTTTCATTCAACTGGTCAATGATTTCATTAGAGTTCAGTAGCCTCACCAAAGGAATTCATTTATGGGACTGTATTTTATGGATTATATTCCATATAACAGTAAACTGTATGAGGCTAGAAGGGAACTTATGAGCTCCCTGGGTAGAGGATCATGGGATACATTCCCAGCCGAGAAGGAAACTGCATCATCAGCAACGGGCCCCGGATTCTGAGATCACAGTCCTTCTGGAATCTGAGATCACAATCCTTCTGGAATCTGAGATCACAGTCCTTCTGGAATCTGAGATCACAATCCTTCTGGAATCTGAGATCACAGTCCTTCTGGAATCTAAGATCACAGTCCTTCTGGAATCTGAGATCACAATCCTTCTGAAATCTGAGATCACAATCCTTCTGGAATCTGAGATCACAGTCCTTCTGGAATCTGAGATCACAGTCCTTCTGGAATCTGAGATCACAATCCTTCTGGAATCTGAGATCACAGTCCTTCTGGAATCTGAGATCACAGTCCTTCTGGAATCTGAGATCACAGTCCTTCTGGAATCTGAGATCACAGTCCTTCTGGAATCTGAGATCACAATCCTTCTGGAATCTGAGATCACAGTCCTTCAGGACACGAACACAAAACCTGAACAGTACTGCGAAAGGACTGTTTCTGGAGAACAGAAATGTTGAAAGTTTTTGCTCCTCACACTTCCTCAAGCAAGGTTAAACCAGGTAATTAAAAACAGAATATCTCCTACAAGGACACGTTTTTAAATTCAAGATTAATGTTGCCCAATGGCCATTCAGTGGGATATGATCCCTGTTACTTTCAGCCACACTAAAAGACAGCACATATTCAAGACTGAAGATGACGTGCAGTAATTAGTATCTGAAAATATTTTTTTGCAAGACATGATATTCACAGCTAGATATTCTAACTGAATCAGTTCAGGTGAAGCGCCTTGCACAAAGGCAGCCTTCCAGTTCAAGCCAGCAACCCCCAGGTTACATGCACAGTTCCCTAATCATGACATCACCCCGCCAAGCCCCTACCAAATAATGAGGGTGATGACAAAAGATTTGAAATAAAACCCTATTTAGCTTTGTTAGACCATTAAATAAAATATATACTAGGTTTAATAAAATATACAATGCATATATTCAGACAGTCATTTGCATTAGGGCTATGAAGACAGTCCTGTCTTCCTCTCTGTGAATAACGTTAATCAGACACTTGGGAACACGGCTATGTCTTGGTTGGCTGATTAAGCCAGTCGCTCTCAAACTTTCAAAGCCGTTGGCCCTCTTAAAAAAGGAATACATTTTCTGTCACCCAGTCCTTATTAAAATGTGGCCTGATGCATTCAAATATGGGATTAAATGTTGTTATTTTAACATGTGGACAGACAATTGCATGCACAGTGTAACAAGTGTACGGTTAAGTTTAGCTCATTTGAGCGAACGACAAATAGTAAATTCTCGCTGACCACCTGAACCCCTCATCACGACGCACCCTGTAGTCTGCGGTTTGCACACAATGGTGTGAAGGGACACCATCGACACATTCCGCCATCTAGTGGTTAAAAAAAAATTACACCGTCCATGCAGTTCTTGTAAGCATCCCCAGAGAGCATCATCATACTACACAAACTGTATTTTAGTTCCGTTACTGCTGGACGCTGAAGCGTGGATTAATTTAAGCATTGAAATTTTAATTAGTCAACATCTGAAAACAATGAAAATGAAATGGTAATCGGTATTTTCTGATTTCATATCTTGAAAAGGGAAAATAAATAAAAAATAAAAATAAGAAAGTCTGACTAAATCGCCGAAAGAAAATTCTGTAATGTAAAAGATTGCCTCAGGGTTCCCAGCTGTAATCCCCCATCAAAGGCTGTCAAACTGCCGCGGAAGGCAAGGTGAGCAAAGCCGTTCTACTGACACAGGATTACAGGTAATTAAAATAAAACAAGGCAGGCTGTTTGGATTTATAGACATCTCATTAAAGTACGGTGGTGCGTTTTCCCTCAGGCGCTGGAAATTATATATTGGGGGTAAGGAATGGTACATCATCGAAACTGCACGCGTTATAAGATTCGTTCACTGAAGTGTGGATCGTAAGAGCACTTCATACAAACGGGACCAACAAACGGAATGACTCTTAATACCCTCAGGGCTACCTCAGTTTTAAGGACCTACTACTACTGGGTGTTTCAATTTGACTCCAGCCGTAGGTCTACATTTAATACATTTCATGGAAACTACAGACTGACAGATAATACGTTCGTACATTTGAATACACTTAAAACCTAAATTCTCTTGTGCCCGATGGACACGACATTGCGCCGGAGTTTGAGAGCGTAGCCTACATCCAATTCGTTAATTCTACAACAGAACACGATTAATACGGCACAGCACCGTCCGACAGGAAGAGAGCCAAAGTCTGTGGCGTGCAGGGTATGCATCAGAGATTCAGGCACAGAGCATACACCGAGCATACACCGAGCGAAATTCAAATTTGCCACACCGTACACGGGGTAAGAGACCGACCCATCACCCCCCCCCCCCCATCTCTCTATCGAACATTCCCCTCCCTGGTTTGCCAGCTAGTTTTGTCGACAGCGACCCTAAACAACCGCGACCAACACATATATATAAATGAAACTTTCGTTCCGGACTCCCGGCTCAGCATTTTATAAGTTTTGCCCAGTCCTGGGCGTAGTCTCTCAAGCAGCCCCAGGTGTGAGCGATTAGAACAAAACAGATGCCAATCATTTAATGTCATTACTTACAGGCGGCAGCACCCGCTGCCACCTGAATATTAGCTACAGTATTCATGTGGATAAACAGGGCTAAGCTTCAGTTGCGCACCCACTCGAAAGAGAGACGGTTCAAAACCTGGTTTGATTATCTCTTTAAGTAATTGCTGTTTATACTGGCATACCGATAGCAGTCCACCTGCTTGCTAACAAGCATCAGTTTTAATGCAGATGCTCCACATCAAGTGCTATGGAGGGCCAAGAGGAGGCAGGATTTCAATTCCAACCAATCACTACACCAGCTGATTTCACTAATTAGTTCCCTCCCGTCTGGTTGCAGGTGTGCTAATCAATGAAATCAGTGGGGGTAGTGATTGGCTGGAATGAACACCTGCATACTCTGCCCTCCAAGGCACGCGATTGGGCGCCACTGCACTAATCATTACATCAGGGGTGACCAATTTTATCCATGGTGCTCGGCAAGAACAAAAACCTGCGCCCACACCGGCCCTTTTCGGATAAGATTGGACACCCCTGCATTAAATCGTGTGCCTGTGATGATTGAATGATTGGCGTCCAGGATAAGCCCATCCAGATGATATTATGGTCAGTGCCAGCTTTGAGCCTGTGCCCATCAGCATCCAGGAGAAAAGACTGATGAGAACAACTGGTCACATGACACTCTGTTACGCTGAACACCACGGCAGATTATTAACACAATACACCGTGCAGCATGACAGATGATAGTGCTTGTTAAACAACTACTGACATCTGACCATGGAAATGGCCCATTATAGACAAGCCCCCTTGTAGTAAGAGTCGGTCCCGCGCTTTCAGATAATCTTGTTTTGTTTTTGTTGATTTTATCATTGTATCTAATCCCCCTGACATTTATTTATTCACCCTCCAGCTGCGGGGATTTGTGCTCACCTGTTTGTGTGCATGGTTTTGCTAAGCCTCCGTTATGGAAAAGATGTCTGATGTGCGATTTCACCGTCTGACATTTAGCTGAGAGAGGCTTTGCATTAGTGTTAAGGTTAAGTCTATGGATTTAGATTTATTTTTCAGCTAAATATTTATCTTTCATGATAAATGTTTTTGAGCGCATTTCCTTGTATTCATTTCTTCATGCTGATGCAATTTAGAAGCATCTGCAGAAATAAATCAGATCTCACATTTTCACGACAGTGCATTTCTCCACTTCACACCAGTCACTGCAGGCGTAATGGCTTACTAGCTACACGTTCGCTATAATTAGATAGCGAATGCTTCTCGCTCAGATTCTTCTGCTGAAATACTCCTTTAAATATTTAAGGATGTCCCAATAAAAAATCCAATCCAATCTAAAAAAAAATTTGGGTGGGACAAATACACACTCAACCGATACGTGAAGAAAGTTTATTTTTGTATATAATACGGCATTTGGTTATCTTTTCAGTTCTGTGGAGATGTACTTGTGTGACATATCAAAAGTTGAGTAACCACAGAGGATATCACATTGCATTTTATTTAGTTAAAAATATCACACTCTAATTACAAATGTCAATTAAGAACCATAAAATCGTAGCCAAAATATTGACATTTATGCCAAGTATGTATGCAGTATGCAAATCTGTAATGCTCTGAAGTATTAATTTGTCAAGATTTGAAGATATATCTTCCAAGATATATTCATATAAAACATCTAATGATTTCATACTGCTGTGTTGAATTATTGTGAAATAATGACTAAGTAATAGAAACAAAAACAAAACCAAAGGCCTCCTTGTCTGCAAACAGAATATCTTACAAACAAAATACACATATACTATAGCTTAATTTCGTTGTATAACTGCAAAAAATGGACAATGCGTTCATGAGATCGTGTCCGTTTCTTTAGAATTCAAAATCTGCTAATACTAAAAATAATACTTGTGAAAGAAGTTAGACCAGGGAGTCAAACTCATATCCCCGAGGGCCACAGTGTCTGATGATTTTTAGTTTCCCTTCAATCAGTGGCCAAATTAGGGCTCAGATAGAAGTGTCTGGACTCTTCAGAGATCAATAAGCACTGAATTGCAGAAACACACCAAAACCAGGAGACAGTTAGGCCCTTCAGGACTGGAGTAATGTTTCTGAATTAGACTGATCAAGGTGTTTTTATCCCCTGAATCTGAAATGCTTCTCAGCTCGGTTATTAAAGTTAATATATCCTGAATTCCTTCATTACACACAAACAACTGAGTACCACACAGCAGTACCACAAAGGGATTATGTGAGCCAGTTTGTTAACATATTGCTTTCTTTTAAAAAAAAAAAAAACATGAGTTTGTTAGTCCTTTTAAGAAACCAGATTTAGCAAAAAAAAACAATCTTACTGGTTATGTAAAGAAGAAAAACAAAACATAAGTGCAACTACGTAGTTTTTTTTCTCGCAGAAGTGAAGGGCAAAGGGGGTCTCCACATACAGCATTAGGCATGAAACATAACTCCCGTCCTTCAGTTCAAGGTTAAAAAGAGGAGCCGGTCACAGTTTTGTCATTGGTATGTGCAGGTTGTTCCAGGGTCCCATCCACAGCTCCTCGTCCTCAGACTGTGTGTGCTCGCCGTGCGACTCAGACGGCTCTTTCGCCCCCTCCTCGCTGTTCAGGGCGGTCTCCTGCTCGTCCCCCCCGCCCCCGCCGCCGCCGCCGCCCCCCCTCTCGCTCCTGGCCTTCGCGCCGGGCTTCGGCACCGCGTTCTCCGGGCCCGTGGTGCTGGATGCCAAGGAGCTGCTGGAGGGCCTGGCGTTGAGGTTGAGGTTGAGATTGAGGTTGAGGTTCTCGTCGGCGACGGTGGCGGCGGCGGCGGCGGCGGCGGCGGAGGAGGAGGAGGAGATCGCCCCTGCGACGTGGCCCCCCAGGGGGAGCCGTTCTTCCTGAGTCACCGCCAGTTTGTCCAGCTTTTTGAAATGTTTCCCCAGCCTGGCGGGGGAGCACACCTTCAGGTTGTTGGAGAGGCCGGGCCTCCGGGTCCTGATGATGGAACCGTTCTGAGCGAGGTACACGGTCCCGTTCACGTTGCTGTGACCGATCAGGTTGGACAGGCGGTTTCGCTGGGACTCGGGGGCGCTGTCCTCCCCCGTGGAGCTGGTCTCGTGCTCCCGGTCCACCACGAGTTTGATCCTCTTGTTCCGTCCGTACTGGAGACATAGAGGACAGAGTGGATGGTTACACGACAGCTTTCATAGGAGGATAGGAGAGGTGTGGGTCAATTCCACATTGATTCAGCCAATTCAGGAAAGCTAATTAAATCCAATTAATTAATTTAAAAAAAAAATCCTCATGGATCATTTTAGACATTTTTGAATTTCGGGAATTTAATTTCAATGACTGAAATGAAACTGACACCACCCTGATGACAACTGACCCATACACAACCAAGGTGCCATCTAAATGTCCTTTACTTTGTCCTTGTCTGATTAGAACAACATTTTCTTTGGAATTTTCAGTGACCGCCACAACAAAATGTTTGGTAAGAGAGGAATTGTGTAATGCTTAACGATGTTTCTTACTTTAAAGGATAAGGACAAAGTGCTTTGCATTTAGACCGATTCTGGCTGTTTCAGTGAAAAACAGTTTCAGAATACATTAAAATCAAAGAGCAGCAACAACACCGTGTACACAGCAAAGGGGAACAACACAAATCAAGAGCTGCAGAGATGTACAGGAAAAAGCTGAAGAAGAACTTGGGGGAAAAAAAGTTATTTTTCGGCTTTGGAAGTTTGAAAGACGGACTTTTAAACAATCACTTCAAACTGATTCCGAGCGTTTGAAAGCACATCAAGAAGGAGCTCTTCAAAAGAGAAAGAGGTTGTGCCCAGGCCAGGAGAACGGCAAGCTTCTCACTCAAGCAAACATCCCAACCCAGCTTACTTGACTGGCCTGCACGTCATCTAAAAAGAGGTGCCGTCTCCCCCGATGTCCGACTCTTCTTCGTCATCCTCATCCTCAGCGTTGCTCGCAGTCGCGGAGCCACTGCGAGCGGCGGACGCCTCGCTGTGGCCGCTGTCCTCCGAGGCCAGACTTCGGGAAGACCTGCCGCTCCGAACGGACGTTTTTCCGGACGTTATTCCGTCCTCGTCAACTTCGGTTATCGGAGAAAGTCCGTGAAACTCGTCGGAGCTCTCGGCTGCGCTGCTGCTGCTCGCGTCCGTGCCGTACGGCGTTCCCGCGTGCGAGCCGTACGGCGTTCCCGCGTGCGAGCCGTACGGCGTTCCCGCGTGCGAGCCAATGTCGCTCCCTCTGCTCTTCACCGTCGAGACGCTGGACCTCCTGGACATCGCCGCTTCGCTGGCCTCCTCCTCCTCCTCGGACCGCTTCGACTCTCCGCCGTCCGACGCCTCCTCCTCGCTCTCCTCGTCGATCGTGTCTTCGGATCCTCCGGAAAGGATGGACTTCCGGGACCTGCGGCTCCCGCCCGTGGACCCGGAGCTCGGGGCGCTCCTCTCGCTTCCCGACCGCGAGCTTCCGCCCGACGTCTGGCGGCTGGAGGCGCCGCTGCGCACCGACCCGCCGTCTTCCGACCCGCTGGCCTCCGCCGAGCTCCTGCTTCGCCCCGCGCTGCCGCCCGCCTCGCTGCCCGACGTCTCTTTGGCGGATTGCTCCGAGGAGCTTCGGCTGGCCCCGCTCAGCGACGACCTTGCCGAGGAGCGTCGGCTGGCCCCGCTCAGCGACGACCTTGCCGAGGAGCGGACGGACGACCTCTGGGAGCCGGACTCGGAGGCGGAGCCGCTGGCGTCGCTGCCCCGCCCGCTTCCCGCCGCCTCGCCGCTGGACTTCTCCGAGGATGCCTTGCTGGTGGCGGTCCCCGATGACTTCATGGAAGAACGGGCGGAAGAGGACACCTGGGAACCGGAGCCCATCACCCCGGACGCCGTGCTTTTCTCCTCATCGTCTTCATCTTCTTCCTCTTCAGAATCTTTCTCTGTTCCAGACTCTTCTTCTGTGGCTGATTCTTTCTCTGTGCCCGATTCCTTCCCTGTTGCTGATCCCTTCTCTGTATCTGATTCCTTCTCTGTATCTGATTCCTTCTCTGTATCTGATTCCTTCTCTGTATCTGATCCCTTCTCTGAATCTGATCCCTTCTCTGAATCCGATTCCTTCTCAGTTTCGGACTCGTCTTCTGTACCCGATTCCTTCTCTGTTTTGGACTCCTCGTCTTCGGTACCAGATTCCTTCTCCGTCCCAGACTCCTTTTCAGTTCCCGACTCCTTTTCCGTAGCCGATTCTTTTTCTGAAACGGACTCTTTCTCCGAGCCGGACTCTTCGTCTTCGTCTTCGTCTTCCTCTTTCTCGGACTTGGACTTGCTCTCCTCCTCAGAGTCCTCGCCGGGCTCCTCCTGCTCTTCGTCCGAGTCCACCGTGCTCTCGTTGGCGTCGTCCCGGTCCAGGTCCACCTTCAGGTAGTCCTTGTCCTCGCCGGAGGCCGAGGACTCGTCGCCGGAGCGGTCCTTCCTCCCGGCCTCCGAGCCGCTGGCCTCCGGCTCGCTCTCGCCCGTCACGCTGATGGAGACCTTGGACTTCCGCTCCTCCCGCTCCGAGTCGCTGGTGGCCCGCGACGAGGCCTCGTCCTTCTCGCTCTCGGCGGCCGAGCTCCGGCTGACGCTGCTCTGGGACCGCCGGCGCTCCCGCAGCTTCTTGGAGATGTTGATGCGCTTCAGCACCTTGCCCAGCCGCTTCCTGGCCGACGGCTTCTCCGAGACCACGCCCTCCGGCGGGGAGGGCCCCCCGGCCAGGCTGTCCTGGCTGTCGACGCGCCGCGCGGACGTCAGCTTGGCGTAGTCCTTGTCCTTCTTGACCTTGAACATGGCGGGGAATATTTTGGCCTTCTTCCACGGGGAAGCGGACGCGGGCGCGTCGGTGGTTTGGTCGGCGCCTTTGGACGGCACCAGCAGCTTGCTGAGCTTCATCACCGACCTCAGCCTCTTCGCGGCCTTCGAGCCGCCGGTCTCTGCGGGGGCGGCGGGCTCTTCTGGCTCCGCCTCTATCTCCTCCTCAGGGGGCAGGTCCCTAAACCCCACCCTCTTGGCCGGGCCCCTCCCTCGCATCGGTCGTCGGCCCCGCCCTCTGCCGCGCACCTGTCACCGTGACAACACTCCAAGCAGTGAGAATTTTTCTTTTGCCTTTATTTCAACTTTTCTCTGCAGTCCTGATTTGAATTTTGAAATTTCAAGTTAAATCACTTAAAATGAATGGCTTTTTTCTTCATTACAAGGGAATAACAGAGCATGCCTTAATACTTGCTTAAACAAATTCCTGAGATGAAGAAAAAAAAGGTTGAATTTTGTGGCTCAAAGCATCACATATGAATTATTCATAAAAACAGCAAGGGCTTTTTGAAGAAATTTTGACTTTCCTCATATGCACAAAGGAATCATCTGTACCATAATTTATTACATCTGTACTTGTTGTGAATATTTAATAACTTTAAAATAACACACACACACACACTCTCCCCTAGTACATAATGGTCATTTTAGCAGGCTATTAACCCAAGAATGAAACGATATTGGGGAGAATTTACCTCAGAGCCATGCGGACTATAATAATACCCATCATCCTCCATGATTACCTCTCCGTATTCATCGTACATGGGAGAGATCAGCTTCCTGCGGCTCCCATATTGAGGCAGGTCATACCTAGAAGGGGAGGACAGGCAGAATACAGGTAGAATACAAGCACACTGAAAAAAGTTGCATTTAAATAATTCTTTTGAATGTTCAAACACAATTTAAGGGCTGAAGTTGGGTATTGTAACACTTAAAAAAACACGGTATGCTTTCCTCTGTTGCTTCCCCTTAGCTTCTCATAAATGTGTCGCTGATCCTGTGGAGCGGAATATGTGATGCAAGCAGTTCCCGGCTTTGGGCTGCTCTGTGAAGATGCAGTGAGGTGTATAGTGATGAAGTGTACAGGAACGTAAGATTTACAGGAATGTAGGACTTCTAATTTCCCAGCAGTCTTATTAAGCAAAAATACTTCCTGAACTTTGCAGCATTCTGAATCTCCTCTACTTAAAGCTCAGACCCTCGCCAGAAAAACTTTGTTCCAAGTTTTAAAGTAAATTTTTTTGCTCCCAGGAAAAATCAGTTAATTGTTTTTTAAATATTAACTGTATTGGCAACACACATCTTTTTGGACGACTGAACACATTGATGAACAAATGGAAACCCCAGAGCAGGAAAAGTATGAAAAAAATCGAATCAACAAAAGAATGAAGGAATATTGATCGGACCTTCATCGCAACTTGAGAGGATGTTCCATCTTTTTGCTAACACAAACCTCTGCCAACACAACCCTCTGCTAACACAACTAACACGACCCTCTGCCAACACAACCCTCTGCTAAAACAACTAACACAACCCTCTGCTAACAACCCTCTGCTAACTCAACCCTCCCCCTCATCGTTCTGCACAGTGACACAAGCCCGGGTTGAGTCCATTTTAAATGGTATAGATATTAGACTTGGCACACAATGGTCACTGCGATCCAGTGCGCCCTCTACAGGTGAGCTTGAGCTGGATATGCAGAATAATGGTTTGGCTCTTTTTGAGTTTGCATACATGAAATCACACGGTAGCCAATCTGGCCTAAGGAGAATACATTTTGTGTAACAATTGTCCTGGGTATGCTGGTTTTTAGTATGCGACTGTAGATGACACTTACGTAGTGTCACTTGCTTAAGGAATCTGAACGAGAACATTTAAAATGGTCACCTGCTGTCCATAAAATCAATTTCATTCTGATTAACAGAAAGCACAACGGCATTTTTACTAAGGAACGATGTTTAGAAGGTCCGTGGTTATCTGAGACCTGCACAAGGTGAACCGTATCAACAGAATATTTCTCAATTTTGTACAAATGTTACGCCAAGTTTCCATCCGCTCCTTTGATGTGTATAAGACGAATCCAAGAGTAAACTGTAATTATACCACATCTGTTCTCCTAAGTGTCCTCTTTAATAGCCGGCCATATGGCACTGCTCATTGTGTAAACTTAAAAGTTTGGTGAAGACGTGTATTATTAATGACAAGAAACCTTAACTGTGTTTATAATGAATTATAAAAAAATCTGCACATTTAGCAAAACTTGAAGGATAATGCTCTGGGCTGATGCACAGGCTTCACTGTTGTGTAAATGATGCAATTAAAACACATCTCAGTAATGATGCTGGCAAACTGTCATTTTAAATGGCTTTGTTTATACTTCGGGTGAACATATAAAAGCGGATTTCTTAGATAAAAGAATAAATGAGAGGGGGTTTAAAGGGCTAGATCAGTTTTTATGTACAACAAAGGATACTTTAAATATTTACAGAAGTTTCTGAAGGGTCACTTAGGGTACATATTGATATTAAGTATCTAAAAGATCCTTCGTTGCACACAAAAAAAACTGTCTGGGCCAAATCCATCCATTAAATCTGAAATAATATTGAAAAACCCCTGAGAGTGGACTATCCCATCAAAGTGATCTGAGAAACACTCACCCCTGATCATAATTATAGTAGTCCTGAGTGTAATACTCTTGTCCAGGGTCGATGCCAGACTCCATAGACAGCTCCTGGAGATGAAGCACAGCTCGTTACATCAACATACAGCCACCGGCAAGCAAGGCCGAGTCACCCAAGCGTTCGGGACTACAGCCCAAAACTTTGAGAGAGACGGGGGGAGAAATCTGTGTACCTCTGGTCTCAGGAGGGAGGGCCTCAGCAACTGCTGGTGTTGCTACAGGTTTTCGGAAAAGAGGAACAGAGAGAAGTTGGAAACAGAAGAGGAAAAAGAGTCGACAGCTTCACTGAGCCGGAGATGGATGCGCGGAGATGACAGAAGAGGTCAAAGATTAAGGATGGATTTTTCAAAAGGGAGGTACAGTAAAAAAGACCTGCAGTGTGGCAGCCCATAGCCCATAGCCCACAGCCCACAGCCCCACAGCCCACAGCACCACAGCACCACAGCCTCACACCCCACACTGCCCACAGCCCACAGCCCCCAGCCCCACAGCCCAAAGCCTGGCCTCAGTCATGTACACAACTGCACCTCCAAACCGCACTTCCTAACCTTTCACCCACACAAGCTGAAACGCCACATTTTAACTGTTTGCAGGAATTAAATATCTGCACTCTGCATCACTTCCATAATGACTGAATGAGTGAAAATTGTAGTCACTTATCTAGTAAAAAAAAATAAAAAATTATTCTGCTATTTTTCACACCGTGTAACATGCATGCGTGCAGAAATTTGAAGAAATCCTTACCTCCTGCCTCCCATATCCCCGCCTGTGACAAGAAAGGGGAAGTAAAGAGTAAATGAGCAGTGTAATGATATCATTTTTACTAACAGAAAATAATATTTAATGATATTTAAAATTTAATAATAAAAAAAACAAAAATATCTATGATGTCCAAGTTTCACCTTACTTACGTGCGACTGTTTCATCCTGCCATTCCACTCCATGTAAGACTGTTTTTATAGTGTCTGCACATTACCTTTGAAGGCATTCGCGATCAATATAAAACGCATTAACTTCTGTCATAATACCGCCATTTTTACCCTTCGCTCAGCAAGCTAACGCACAAAGAGGAGGAAACACGGAAGGAAAGCAAATTACAAAGCCACCGTAAACTTCTGAAACAAACTTTTTAAAATGAGATCTTTCTGATATATTGACTCTCTCTCTCTCCGCCATTGTAAGTGAATTCAAACCTGCTGGAAAGGGGTAGAATGGACTGATGAAAGCTCAAAGAATCAGTCAATGCCTCTGCCTTCGAGCGAAGCACGCCCAATCGGCCAAATGCACACTCAGTCGCTCCTGCATTCCCCGCCTCATCCCAGAGAAATACACCGCCTCTCTTTTCATTTAGGCGATGATGGAACCCAGCGAATTAAACCGGCATAATCGAAGCACGTCTTTTTTTCCCTATTTCGCCCGGCAGATGCCCGTATCCAACCCGTGGAGACTTATAAATCACGTATTTAGATTTTTTTTTTTCAGTTGGATACAGAATGAAGGAGAGACGGGCACAAGACGGGGCGAAGATGCGTGACACTAAACGACGGCGACCGCGCCCTCTGATGATCGAGCATCTCCGCCGTCGTCCTCCAGCCGTAAGTTTGGGGGACCCCTGCGGTGGGTCGCCATCCAGCCGTAAGTTTGGGGGACCCCTGCGGTGGGTCGTCCAGTGTTCCTCTCGCCACCTGCCGAACGAGGTGACGTAAGCAGGAGGGCGAGTGCGTTAAATTGGGATATTTTGAAGACGACAGACGGATTTGTTCAGGGGCTGGGATATATCACCGACACCGCACTCTTAACAGTTCCCACAAGGTGTTAAAAGGAGGCGGGAGGCGGCCCACATCTGCACACTAATCTAATCAGCGCGGAGTGGATCGTGTGGCGGGTTCAGCGCACCGCAGGACGGGATCATCTCGGGCGGGACTCGTCTCCGAGAACCGCAGATAATCACGTCCTCGCGACGCCGTGCGACTTTGACACGGCGAAAAAAAAAATCCCAGTACAAACCCACAGGTTGCCTGCGAAGAGGCCCGCCGCTCGACAGGAAACGTCCAAAAATGAACACAAAAGGGGAAGAACACAACTGCCGCTCTGGGCCTGTGCGCTCAGACACATCTGGCGCTGTTTGCTCGGTAACTGACACCTTCTGAAGTACCTCCTGACGCCCGGCTCCTCTGATCCACCCGTTCAGCACCACGCCCTCCTGCGAGACTTCCTCTGTTTGCACGACAGGACTTCCTGTCATGTCCCGGGTCAAAGCGAGCTGTTGGCTCCTTTCTGATCAGACGGAGATCTGCGCGGTAGCAGCTGAGCGCGTTCCCGTTCCCCGGTGAAAGAGGTAACAGGGAAGCACTAGTCAAGACGCATCGCACGGCATCACATTCGATATTTTCACTGTGGCTTGTCCTAACCTTAGATTTGCTCATTTTTCATTATTTAGGCCGTTGCGTTTATTTAAAAACAATAAACAACTTCAAAAGGTTTAAACCTGTGTTCATGTACCCAAATGCCAAATAGTACGCAAAGTAATTTTATAACTGGTTAAGTTTCTGAGTGACAAAAAAGGGGGAGCTCTCTTTACTGGTGTTAAAATAGGTACTACACTCAAACAGGTGTAGCAGAGGAGAGGGTGAGATGCTGAGAGTTCTGGAATGTGGGAGGGCTCAATAGTCCCTTAAGTGAGCAAAGTTTTAATGATAAAACTTTCCAAAACAAACAAAACATTCCTGTGAACATGTATAGTGATTCTGGGGGCGACGCTGACATCTGAGACTTGGGAATTGTTTCCCTTTAACATTGTTTTTTGTGTTTGCAGTTCGGTTCGAGATGGAAAGCCAGGAAGCATTATATGGCGACCAACCAACTGCCACGTAACATTGGTTAAAATCTGCAAATGGTACAGGATGCACAATTAGCTGCACAAAGTTTTTTGGTTTGCTAGTTTGAATACAGCATGCTTCCACTCCGATGCCTGGGGGTGGGGAGGTACCAAGCTATATTACTGCTAAGGCAGCTATTCCTCTCTCTCTCTCTCTCTCTCTCTCTCTCTCTCTCTCTCTATCTCTCTAGAAATCGGTACCGCGTGGGAAAGGGGGCGGAGACTGACGGGGAGTACAGGAAGGAGAGGACAGAGAAGCGTGCGGTGTGCAAAAAATACCTTTATACAAAAATCTATCTGAGCACCATTGTGACATCATGTGCATTTGACTGAACCGAATAACACCTTGACAACATTACTTTATGACGGTGAGTTTGAAATCACCTGTGTATCAGCGATGGTCCCATCATGAATTTGGCATGTTTGCATCTGTTTTGTCAAGATTGGTTTAAATTATTTCTAGTCTGCTTTGTTCTAAGTGGACAGGGGGGAAATCTGCAAAGGTTCCTTCTTTTAAATCTTAAATTGTCTCTATCACAATGCTTAAACAATTCAACATTATAAATGAACAAAAAACACAGATCAAATAGTGTAAACATTCCAAAATATGTGACGATTAAAAACAGCCAGCGTGCAAAAAATAACCTGAGAAAAGATGAGATGAAAAGAAAAGAAAAACAGATGGATGTAGAGCAGAGGGCGCAGAGGAAGAGAGGAAACGAGTCAGTGGGCGGGAGCCTGAGAAGGAAGTCGCTTCCTCGCTTCCTCCAAAGTGCAGTGCATGCTGGGATTTGGGTGGGCAGGCTCCGGGGAAGGCCGAGGTGGGGGGGCGTCGTCTTCAGCAGACGCGTGCGGCTTCTGGACGCCCGGGGGCGGGGTCTTGTTTCTGTCTATCTGGCCGTACATGTTGGCGACGGACCTCTCGATGTCCGAGAGGTTCTGGAGGTTCCGGAGGACCCCCTTCGGTTCTGTCCTCGGGGCCTCCGGCCGGGGGGGAGGGGGGGGCACGGGGCGCAAAGAGACCGGCCGGAGGGACACGTCCGGGGGCAGCGGCGGCAGGACGAATGGGGAGGCGGGGGCCAGGTGGCTGTTTAGGGGGGAGGAGGGAGAGGGGAGGGGCGGGGGAGGGGCCAGCAGAAACTGCGGCGATGGCAGAGGTGGGGGTGGCGGGAGGGGGGGCGGGGTTTCTGGAGCGGGAGTTGGAGAGGGAAAGAGAAAGCGTGGGGGAGGGGCCTGCAGAAACTGCGGCGATGGCAGAGGTGGGGGTGGTGGGAGGGGGGGCGGGGTTTCTGGAGCGGGAGTGGGATAGGGAGGGGGAGGGGGAGAGGGCGGGGCGGAAGGAGTTTCGGGGAGGTCTGGGAGGATCTCCACCCTGACTTGGCCGGGCTCCACGGTGACGTAGCTGCAGATGCTGGAGCTGAACTTGCGCAGCACCGGTGGGGTGGGCCGGGGGGCGGGGGGCGGGGTCGGGTTGCTCAGGGTGACCATGGCGATGCTGGGGGGGACGTCCCCGCACCCCGGCGAGCTCCTGGGGCTGCTCGGGCTCCCTAGGGCCAGCAGCAGGTGTTCGGGGAGGTCCCAAGCGCCCCCCGTGTCCCCCGTGGAACTTCGGGAGAGGAGGGAGTTCCTGGAGTCCCGGCCCGAGCGGGGCGTACTGTCCTGCAGGGCCTGCTGCTCAAACTGCCGGGCCTGCTCTCGGACCGTCAGCCTGGGCTCCGCGCTCCAGCTGCCCTGCCCGCGGGCGTGGTCCAGCTCGTCCTTACTGTCCCTAAGCTCCGCCTTCAGCAGCCGCAGCTCCCAATCAGCCGGCTCCGGGGCGGGCCGCCTCCTCAGCGCCTCGTGCACCCACCCGCGCTGGAGCGGGACGGGCAGGCTCCAGAGCCGCCCCGCCCTGCCGCCCCCCCCGCACCTCGCGCTCGCCAGCGGGGGCGAGTGGAACCGTGTCAGGCTCCTCCCCCCCCGGGACGTCCCTGGGGTGTCCCCGTCCCGGTACAGGGGGTTCCTGGTGGTGCGTGGGTTTTCGTCCGAGGGGAAGGCCTGGTTGCCGCAGGACGCCCCATTGGCTGCAGGGAGCGTGCGGACGGAGAGGGACCGCGACATGAACGCGCTCGCCAACCGCTGCCCGTCGCCGTCCGCCAACGCCAGCGACTTTCCCCTGCTCCGTTTCAAATGGCAAAGAAGAAAAAGACTTGAAAGAAAAGTAATGATGACAAGGAAGAGCAGAGAGATGGAAAGGAGGTGTGATCCGTGAGGATAGACTGCTCTACATTACCACACACAGGCGTGATCTGTGAGGAAACACTACTTTACATTACCACACACAGGCGTGATCTGTGAGGAAACACTGCTCTACATTACCACACACAGGCGTGATCTGTGAGGAAACACTGCTCTACAGTACCACACACAGGGGTGATCTGTGATAAAACAATGCTCTACAGTACCACACAGAGGGGTGTTCTGTGATTAAAAACACTGCTCTACATTACCACACACAGGTGTGTTCTGTGATAAAACACTCCTCTACAGTACCACACACAGGTGTGTTCTGTGATCAAACACTGCTCTATATTACCACACCAGATGCTGGCTCCCATAGGCATTTCCTAAATGCTTAAGATTTCTTCCAAAACATGTATGAATAAAATAGATACATTTTTATTTTCGCAGAATGAAAAGTTTGTGTGGTTTTTTGTCGGCAGCAGTAAAATGAATATCTCCTACGAATTTTCAAAAAATCAATCGCACCGTATGAATGGAATGGGAATTGTCGAATTTGTTAGAAACACTTGTTTATATTTTTTCAATAAAGAAAAAAGCAAGGTCACATTCAAGCCACTGATTTCAAAGAGAGCAGCAGGAATTTCTCAAGGCGTCAACGCAAAGCAATGTTTGGAGGTAAGTTCATGTTTTTGCGAGGTTCCTTCTAGACTACTGACAGGTACTAGCAAAGCTGACAAAGGAAGAGTAAACATATGGCCACTGTTTCCTGTAAAACATGCTTTTCACGTAAAACACGTTGCCTGGTGTGTACTGGAGGAGGAATTTCCTTCCAGGGGGATGACATGCTAAACAGCTAGCAGCTACAGGGAACGCACCGAGCCCACATAATTCAAGGAAGACATTTCTTACACAAGTGAAGGCAACTGTTTTCTGACCTAGCAGTGCGACATCTTACCTTACCAAGCTTACCTATCACATCTGCAACAAACACAAGAATTGGCAAACGTCAATAAGACCCCAGAACAACCTTCTAATATTAAAATAACTAAAGAGTAAATTCTGCAGGTGTCAGGAAGAGTCAAATGAAAACTACAGAACTACAGTTTAACTGGGTAACAAAGGCTGCTTGGAGTCATAAATACCCCCAAACATCAGCACAGGGCATCATCATCATCAGCACAGAGCATCAATTTATTAATATTCACAAAGGGGCGAGGCCAAGTCCAATACAGTGCCATGAAAAAGAATTTTCCCCCTTCCTGATTTCCTCTGTTGTTGCATATTTGTCACACTGAATGTTTGAGAATGTTTCAGATCTTTAGACAAAATGTCATATTAGATAAAGGGAAACTGGGTAAATACAAAACACACTTTTAAATTTAATGAAAAAAGTTACCAAACACCCATATCACACGTGTGATAAAAGTAATCGCCCCCTTAATCAATCAACCAATTAATCAAATTGAATTGATAATCAGATTGAGCAGATTGAACAAAGCCAGACTTGATTGCAGCTAATCCTGTTGAATTTTGAACCTTACCATCAGAGTGAAGTAGTCACCACAAAGTTTCTACAAGCACACTATGCCACAATCAAAGGAAATTCCAGAAGTTATATTTCCAAAAAAGTTGTGGAAATGCATCTGTCAGGAAAGGGTTGCAAAATCATTTCTAAGGCTCTGAGACTCCACCAACCCACAGAGAGAGGCATTATGTCCTAACAGAGAACACATGGAACAGTGGTGAATCTTCACAGGAGTGGTCAGCCTGCCAACATTCCTCCAAGGGCACAGTGACAACTCATCCAGGAAGTCACAAAAGATCCCAGAAGAACATCCAAATAACTACAGGCACCTCTAGCCTAAGCTAAAGTCAGTGTTCATGACTCCGTAATAAGAAAGAGACTGGGCAAGAATGGGACTCTGGCAAGAGTAGCAAGACAGAAACCACTACTAACCAAGAGAAGCATCCATGCTTGTCTCACATTTGCATGAAAGCAACTTGATGATCACTAAGCCTTTTGGGATAATGTTCTATGGACAGACGAGTCAAAAGTGGAACTTCTTGGATGATATGGGTCAGAATATATCTGCTGTAAAGCAAATACAGAAGTTCACAGTAAGAACATTATAACAGCAGTCAAACATGGCGGTGGTCCTGTGATGGTGTGGGGATGCTTCATAGCCTTGGAACCTGCACAACTTGCTATAATTGAAGGAACCATGAATTTTGCTCTGGCTAAAAAAAACAAAATGAAAGTTTTGGAGTGACCTTGTTAAAGTCCTGATTTAAACCCAAGCGAGATGCGGTGGCAGGACGGGGAAACGAGCAGTTCATGCTCGAAAACCTACCAATTTGTCTGAGTTAAAGTATTTTTGCAAAGAAGAGTGGGCTAAAATTACTCCACAGCGTTGTGAAAGACTGATCAAATTATAGGACGTGTTTGGTTGCTGCTAAAGGTGGTGAAGCCAGTTATTAAGTTTAAGGAGGCAATTGCTTTTTCACATGGGTGATATGGGTGTTTGATAACAATTTTTCGTGACATAAATGAAATTATAAATAAAAGAAAATGCGTCTTTTGTTTACTCTGGTTCGCTTTGTCTAATATTTCATTTTGTCTAAAGATGCGGAAACCATTCAGTGTCACAAATATGCAATAACAGAGGAAATCGGGAAGAGGGCAAACACTTTTCACTGCACTGTGGATGTTTTGTCCTTGAGAACACTTTAATGAATATTTATAGACTGCACCACAGAGCTAAGAACTGACCAGCATGATAGCACGTAGAATATGAGGGAATATTCCGATAGAGACCCCCTCCCGCTCCCCACCAACGCCCCCGGATCGAAGCGGAAACCGAAAACTTTAAAGTTTGTAAATTCGCCCTGAGCCGAAGTATGCAGAATGGAGCTGATAGATGTTTTGAGGCGGATTTATTCGGCCTGGCGTCTCTTTAAAGACCTCAGCTCTCGGCTGTGCCGCGGCAGAGTCGCGCGGAACACCTCCTTTAATCTCCGCGCTGCATCTGTGCGGGGCAGGGTAATGGACGGGCCGCTATCTCCAGGCTTCATGTTTCCCTTTAGAACTTTGTTGACCCGCGTTCCTTTTAGTGATGACATCATTCACAAGGCAGGCACTGCTTCAAACCCCCCACCCCCCCCACCCCCACCCCCCCGCCCCCACCCCCCCCCGATGCTGACAGTCCCCGCGGTGTCACCGCTCTCGCCATCGGGCACAGATTTGGGCATCATTTTCCCGCCTTTTTTTTTAACCGGCTTTTTTCACTGTGACGACGGCAGAACCGCGCAGCTTCACGCCTCTCCCGGGCACCTGTAGCCAGCGGCAGAAACTGCACCTGCCCCGCGATCCCTGCCACCCGTACCCAGCGGCAGAAACTGCACCTGCCCCGCGATCCCTGCCACCCGTACCCAGCGGCAGAAACTGCACCTGCCCCGCGATCCCTGCCACCCGTACCCAGCGGCAGAAACTGTACCTGCCCCGCGATCCCTGCCACCCGTACCCAGCGGCAGAAACTGCACCTGCCCCGCGATCCCTGCCACCCGTACCCAGCGGCAGAAACTGCACCTACCCCGCGATCCCTGCCACCCGTACCCAGCGGCAGAAACTGTACCTGCCCCGCGATCCCTGCCACCCGTACCCAGCGGCAGAAACTGCACCTGCCCCGCGATCCCTGCCACCCGTACCCAGCGGCAGAAACTGCACCTGCCCCGCGATCCCTGCCACCCGTACCCGGCGGCAGAATCGCTGCCCGCTGAAAGCTTTCGCCCGGCGGCGGCCAGTGGACACGAGGACACCGCGACGGCTTCGGTTTTAATCACACCGCTACACAGTCCGGCTCCCGTAGCTGGCCTTCGCCGAGCGACCTCAAGTAAACCATCCCCACAGATAATGAACGACCGCTTTCTATTAACTCCCAACTTTATCTGAGACATTTTCATTGCATATATTAGCCGATGTTTTATTCAAATATTAAATCTGAATATGTAATTGGCTCTCTCTCTAGGAGGAACAGAACTGCTGAGGCATAGAATTACGATAAAAAAGTAATAAGCAAACTGGCTAATGGCAGCCGGCGCAATGCTAAATCTTCGCACAGACCACGCAAATGCACAGTGCCATTAGCATTACTTCACCACGGGTGGCAAATTCTGGTTTGTGGCTAAGTAGCTCGCACCACGGCGCACTGCATGTGCCAGGGTTTTAATTGGTTGTACTCTGCGGTGCCGTCAGTTTGACCTAGATGTGTCCCGACGATGACTGTGGAACTGTGGGATTGTTCCTGTATTTCGCTTGGTCACACAATAAAGGTACAATTATGAAACCATTCGATGCTCCTTTACTTTCTTTTTTTGGATGGACCTTAGTATTCATTTTAAGTTATATAACTTGATTTGAAATGACATTTTTTGGGTTTGGTACTCTCCAGAATGTCAAGCTGGGAATCGCACAGTCCCTCAGCCCACAAGATCAAGTGTGTCAGAGTAGGCCCTAAGAATCCACTAAAAAGCCTTCTATACGAGCTCGGGACATTTCCTTTCTTTTTAAAGGGTCTCAGAACCGTACAGTAGCAATTAGAAAGTCTGCTGTCACAACGGTCTGCTGTATGTATCGGTACGGAAAAATACAGGAACCCAGCGTCTCGATTTATCGCTGACGGAGTCGGTGCTTTTAATGGCCGTGTCTCTCCATCTTCCGTTATGGAGAGCTCATAGTGACACAGAGCAAACGGCGAGCGCTGATTCGCCCTTCAGAAAAAGGGCGGGAAAGTCATCGAGTAGCACCTGACTTCGTATCCGAGCGGCCGTTGGTGGTTGGCGGGAGAGAGAACGGACGTGTAACGGCGGGTCATGTGATTGGGCGAAAGGCGGACTCACATGGTTTTGAACGGATGTGTAACGGCGGCTCACGTGATTGGGTAAAAGGACTCACATGGTGTTGAACGGACGTGTAACGGCAGCTCACGTGATTGGGTATAAGGACTCACATGGTGTTGAACGGACGTGTAACGGCTCACGTGATTGGGTGAAAGGACTCACATGGTGTTGTCGCCCAGCTCCTCGTACAGGTTGCTGGGGGCGGCCCCGGCGGATTTGCCCGTCGGCAGCGCCATCTGGATCCTGGCGGTTTTGGCGCACTCCGCCTGTCGCCTTCACGGGCGGGAAAAAAACAGGCGGGAAGAAAGTCGTTTAGCGCCGACAGTAACCCAGATGTCTGAACAACAACGCTATCGTATTTCACTGGTTTCACACGGATGAATTATGATCAAATGGCATGTATTTATTATGTTCTTTCTAAATCAAACACTGGCACGTTGCATTTTGCTTTTAAACGTTGTTAAAATAAATTCTTCCCCTTGTATAATATAAATAAAAAAAAAAAAAACAAAGACTGAATCATAAATATATCACAATCATTAATAAGTTCTTAGTACTTACTCTTTGAACCTGGTGGTAATCCATGCAAAATGCAAAGATAAAAAGAGAAAAACAGGTCAATAAGACACAAATTGGTGCATATTTCATTCATATTTTTAATTAGACACAATGAAAATGATTTTCTAAAGATTCTGCTCGACAAATATGTATGTTTGTATAATATTTTTCTAAATAACATTTCTGTAGGTGTATCAGTGTGCACAATTCATATAAATTTCCTTTCAGCTTATTCACACAACAGTAAACGCTTGGTTTGCTATCAAATGTATTCTATTTCACTACAGATAAAATGGGAGAAGTCTCAGTTGCAATTTCTGGTAAAGAGAAAACAGATCAGCTAGGGCTGTCCTTCGGCCAAGTGTAAAAATAAAAGAGGAACGCTTCTCCCTTTTATTTCTTCTTGGCATCATTCATGTAGAGAAAATTAAATTAAAATAAGCTCCATTGTCTAATGGAATTAACCTGAGGCGACTTATATTCCCAAACACTGAGAATTCTTCCTAGTGCAATAAAGTGCTCATAAAGTCAACCATCGTCAACACTGACAGGGTTGTCAAAATGTGTTATTAATCATACAGTGTTGTATTTGTTGAACTTTGTTTGAGTTTTGCATTTCATACAGACTTTTTTGCCCAACAGACGTCCCTATCCAGGATAACACAGCTATACTTTTTGATATATGCACAGTGCCATTTAAATGCTTCAGGTTCCCAGTCTATGGTTTTCCTAGGCTTAAGGCTAGAGCTAGAGTAACCCCGGCAGGACACCTTAATTAATGTCCCCCACTTGACTGGAACGGTTATCCGTGGGCCGCAAACACTTTAAATGAATAACCGAATAAATAAACAGAGTGACAGATAAAGGGTCAGATAGAGGAGTGCGGGATAAACAGATAGCAGCTAATAAACGAGTCCCCGCGTAATTCCCGCTTAAATCCCGCTCCCCAGGCAGCCACAAACCGCCTTTGCCCCCCCCATCCCCACCCCCACCCCCACCGACCCCCACCCCCACCCCCACCCCCACCCCCACTTAGCTACGACGTCTGCAGCTCTGCCAGCCTCCTCAGTACAGCACAGAGACGTGCTAAAAGGGCGCTATTCTCGCGCCCCATCGCCTGCCAGGTTTGGGCTGCCACCTTCACCAGCAGCAAAGGTTCTGTGCCACCTCATGACAGCTGATTATCTCATCTGGGGCGGGCAAACCCCCCCTCCCCCACCCCGCGCGAAACCACATTTGTCACACCCTGTGTGAATTAATCACCGTTAACGCAGGGCCAATTAGAAGATTAGCCCTGGCTCCTCGAAAAGGTCTCTGTGGCAAATCGCGGCCAGAGAGACAGAGACCTCGCCACACGCTGGCGCCTGGCACACGTCCCTCTGTCACTCTCCCTCTCTCCTTGCCTCCATGTCTCTCTCTTTCTCTCTTTTCCCTCTCTCGCTCTCTGCCTCTCACCTGCCTCCTGCTCTCTCCCTCTCATCTGCCCCCCCCCTCTCTCTCTCTCCTCCCTCTCTCACTGCCCCCTCTTTTTCTTTCTCACTCTCTCTTCCTCTCTCTCTCTCCACCCCCCCACCTCTCTCCCCTTCTCTCTCTCCACCCCCCCACCTCTCTCCCCTTCTCTCTCTCCAGCCCCTCTCTCTTTCTCTCACCCTCTCTCCCTTGGCTCTCCCTCAGTTACACCCCCCCCCCCCGGTCACTCACTGTTTGTAGGTAACCATGACGATGAGGATGGCGGGGATGCAGAGGAGGATGATGATGATGGCCAGCGCGAGCAGCGCCCCCTCTGTGTAGCCCACCGCCTGCGCGGCCTTCTTCACGCTCGCCACGATGTCGGGGGAGCGGATCTCCAGGATGCGCCCCCCCTCCCCCAGGTGCGGCTGGAACTCCTTGTTAATGTCCAGCAGCTTCCCGTCCAGGAACCTGGGGGGGGGGGGGGGGTGTTTGTTTGTTAATCGTTACTGAGTGTTGTACTCAATGCAGGTGTAAATCACAGTTAACGAAGGGATTTATTTAAAAGTGAGTTTTTAAAATGGCTAAACATGTTGATCGCATTGAACTCAATCATGTTTACATTCTCTGGAAAAAAACTGGAGAAAAGACAGCATTAAACATGAGGCACAATTAAGACACTTGAAATAACCTGCCTTTGGATTATTCAGATATTTGGAGTGCAGTTCAAAATACCAACCACTTATGCATCTTAGGTTTTGCTGAAGCAGATCAAGTAGCCTTTTCTAGAGCGGTCCCCTGTTCATACAGTAAGGGGCCCAGAGAGGAACTAAACCTGCAACCTGCACATTATGGGGCCAGTTCCAAAACCATTATACTACAACCCCCCCCCCCCCCCCCACCACCACCCCCCACTCCTCCAATTTATCACCAGTTCATTATCACGCCTTCAGAGCCCCACTAGGTCTCACCTAGAGGGGCCTTTTTCACTGCCTAGCGTGAGAGAATGTGTGTTAATTGGCTCGGTTAGGGTACCCGTGTGTGACTCGTGGAATAAACCGCGTTTTTATCGCTCCGGGTCACCCGAGGGGAACGCGGCGTTACCCGACCCGCCGAAAGTGCCTCGTCACACCTGGCCCGGGCGGGACGGGCACCGCGCGCGCTCCTCAGTATGCAGACCGCGGCCCCCAGCTCTCCCGCTATTGTACTGCAAACGGGGCTTTTTCTGAAGAGGGACGCTATCAGTTCGCCGATACAATAGCGTTCTCCTCCAGAGCGGCCGTTACGGATAAGACTATTGTTAAAAAAAAAAAAAAAAAGGCTGTGAAGTCAAATCCCGGTAAATTAGAAACGTTCTTTAGAAAGGCGGCGTTGTGGTCTGGTGGGGTGGGGGCGGTGGGGGGAGATGAACACTTCAGCCACAAAAAAAAGCGTTCAATAGAGGGGATTATGGTTCAACCCCCCCACCCCCAGTCAGGACCCCCGCTTCTGCAAAGAAGAAAAGGGAGGGGGGCATTGTTTCTCTAATGAGCCCTTGGGGAGGGATGCTTTTGGGAAGGTCGGCGGAGGACGCGCTTACTTGAAGAGCTCCTGTCGGGATATGGCCCGGTTGGTCAGGGGGTCGATGGCGTACACCATCAGGTCCGACTTGGTGTAGTCCTCCAGCTCGAACCCGTCTCCATGGCGACGGGCCCCGATGGACTCCACCACCACTTTGGCCCCCGGGATCTGGTCCTGGACGTACCGCTCCAGGATCCTGCGTTCGCCAAACACACACACACCGGCCACCAAAATTAACCTTCAGGTGTTTCCAGAGAACAGAAGAGTACCTGGTGATGAGGAGAGGTCGGTCAGCCCATCGAGGCTTGCTGCTGTCTGAAAAATTAGACAGTATCACGACCGGGTGGATAAAAAAACATAAGGGCTTGTTCATCCAACAGAAAGGTTGTCAATTTATGATTCATTTATTAAATGCATGCTGAATTAAATTGAAAGTGTTAAATACATTTTTATTACTACTTTTAGTAGTGTTAGAATCGTTAATATTATGTAAACGTCTTTGATTCAGTATACTTTTAATTCAGTCCTTAAAATGTTTAAAAAAAAAAAAAAAGGGAGAAAAAAAATCCCAGGGAAGCATTTTTCTACAAGGTTTGTTCCAAGAGCCAAATCAGATTATCTCACCAAGATAACAGGTTCATTTCAGGAATAGCAATGTGGCATTACTCTTTACTTTCAATAAAGGAAACTTTTTCATCAAGACTCTAACAGATTAAACTAATCGGCTGTTCCATTTCTCCACACTTGGCTAAGTGTGCTTGGGTACTTACTTGGGTAACCCATTGTGATGTGGCTTAAATTAGCATATAGTGTGCAAGTATGCATTAAGTGCCCAAGTGCGTGGGTTTTTAAAAAAATAACAATTGGGACACACTTTGTGTTCCATGGTCACCATTTCAAATAAATTTACAGGAGTCACATCACAATGAATAGCTTGTAATAGCTGAGCAGAGGTTGATCTGGGCCTGCCAACCACAGACAAATTAGCTGAGCTTGCTAATGTTATATTCACACTAACAATACCATCATGATTCTACGCTATGAATAAAATATAAAGTTACAACATTTGCATCTTTGCAAACATCTTTCTTACCTTGATATTTCTTCGGTGGAACTTCCTCCAGTAAACACACAAACGGGCGACCTCGTGACCGTCAACCATAAACGTCAACAACTTCACATCACCAGCATTGTAGGTCTGCGTACTTGGCCAAATACTACTCCTTAGTACATGAACAGGCATGCCAAATGCGTGCAAGTGTGTGTATCGGGACAGCATAAAACTGTTTTTGGGTCTTAGTACATTCAGTTTAATTTGAAGAACCTTCATGAAGCATGCATAACACCTTCATGAACATGATATTACTACTTTATAAAGCATTCTTGGACAAGCGCAGTTGTTTTGTAACACCCGGCGATGGGTTACATTTTGCATGCTTGATAAAGATATGAACTGTTACACTGGAAAATTTGTTCTACTAATGTGTCATAGAACAAAAGATTTTCTTAGTTAGTTACACCATGCTAAAGAACATGTTATATGCTTTATACAATGTGGGCAGAGCTGAGTGCATCGAACAGCCTCCAGTAGACCAGCATGCCGCAAATTAAACTGTTCACTGCGGTTACAACAGCCTATAAAAAGGCGTGACAGATGTCCTCTCTCTCTCATTCTCATTCTCCTCTCCCTCTCATTCTTCTATCTCTCTTTCTCTCTCTCTCATTCTTTCTATCGTCTCATTCTCTCTCCCCCCCCCACAAATTCAAATGCTTTTTTGGCATGACATATTTAAAAAAAACACATATTGCCAAAGTGTAGTGATAACAACAATATGTCATCCTAAGCATATAAAAAAACAAGCAGCAACAGCAATAACAGCATAAATGACAGCAACATAACATTTATTAACTATGAAGTACTTTCACACTTTAACACACACTCTCTTTCTCTCTCTCTCCCTCCTCATAAAACCTGTGACTCCTCACCCAATCAGCTGCTCCTTGTTCTCCTCCACCACGGTGGGGGGGACGTTGGACACCACCACCTGCATGTCCAGCTGATTCACCACCGAGATCTGAGAGAGAGAGGGAGAGAGAGAGAGAGAGAGAGAGAGGGGGAGTGAGAGACAGAGAGATAGAGAGAGAGAGAAAGAGAGAGAGAGGGAGTGAGAGAAAGAGAGAGAGAGAGGGAGTGAGAGACAGAGAGATAGATAGAGAGAGAGAGAGAGAGAGAGAGAGAGGGAGTGAGAGAAAGAGAGAGAGAGGGAGTGAGAGACAGAGAGATAGATAGAGAGAGAGAGAGAGAAAGAGAGAGAGACATCCTGTCAGAACCGTACCACAGACCCCCTTTCCACTCAGTCCATTCTCAAAATGTACTGACGTTCAGTTCTCCAACCGAAAGGTCCTAGGAAGAACGTCGAGGGCATTCAATTCGTCAATTAAATTCAAATTCATTTTCTGAGCCGACGGCAACTGAATGAAATGGAATTGAATTGACAACGCAACGCGATGTTTTCCTCCCGCCAAGAGTCCCAAAGGCTCTCAAAGCCAAGGAAAGAACCGCCGGCGTTTCCCGGAGCCGTTTGCTGAGTTAACGGCGTCTAATTTCAGCGGCTCGATGAGGACCCTGGGATGCCTCCTGGACGTGCTCTGGCAGCCAAGACCCCCACGCTGGCCCCGTGAAATTAAATTCCCCCTCGAAATGAACAGCTAATTAACCGCTGTACAGCTTCACAGACTCCGCCTCTGGCCCTGACCTCTCACTTAATCTGGATCCTGTTTCTTTGAACCAAATAGGATGCAATTTACTGCGAGCACCTGCCTCAGAAGATTGGTCTGAATGTTGTAAATGTGACCACAGACGATGTTGTTTTAACTTGCATATGCGTGCAAGTGCGAACACACACGTACGAACACACATGCACGCACACGTACACACACACACACACACACACACCATGTGCCAGCTTTTATCTGAAGGTCAGTTCTTTTAGAATTGAACAGATCACCAGACAATCCCTTCAACAGTTTCTGATATTCTGCTGAGGTAAGAACAACTGCAAATGTCATCGAGCACAAAAACACCAATACTATCAAATTCATCAAAGCATCCACAAAGGAAACAACAAATGCGATCGCATAATTGCCCCGTTGCCATTTAATTCTTTCAATAGTGCAGTGACTGCTTTTGTGGTATTTACAGATATTCTCTACATCTCTCGATCAGATACGCAAGCGCACACAAACACTCTAAGGTATGGATCTCAGGCTGGGAAACGGAAGGAAGCAGGCGATGGACTGCAGAAGAGGAAGAGGATGAGGAAGAGGAAGGAGAGGTTTCCCTCGTGTTTGGGAACACGGCGACTCACCACGACGTCCGCCCTGCTGGTCAGGCCCGCCCCGTAGTTGTCCGTGGCGACGACTTCGAATTTGAAATAGGAGCGGCGCATGTTCCTGTACACGATGGCGGTCTTGATGATCCCGGTGTACTGCTCGATGACAAACCCGTCCCTATCGTCAGGGGAGGGGGGGATGATGAGTCTGTACTGCATCGCGCTGTAATTCCCCGTGTCCCTGTCTGTGGCCTGCACGCAGGAGGGAAAGAGAACAACGAGTAACCATCAGACAAAATACACACACACACACACATAAACACACATACACACACACACACGCACACACACACACACACACAAGCACGCACAGAGGCAAATTCAATCCCTCTGCGTGAAGAATGTCTTGAGCTGTAATAATCTGGCTCTGCCAGCAGGGGGAGACTTTGAGCTTTGGCTGGTAATGCTGCGGTGTGAAAGTCTCTCCAGTCAGCTTCACACATCCAGCCTCTTCTTCTGCAGTGACATTGATTTATACGGGCTCACAGGTCTGGGAGTCGGGGAGCAGTGAGGCTAGCAGACAGCAGTGAGTCCTGCGCTCCCTTCGCCATTAACTCAAATGAGATATTTTAACACAGGCCCAGGGATGATTACCGTTCAATATATCTCCCTATAAATTAGGCCCCACGCTTCACACGCTCAGTGCGCTAGCAAGTCGCAATGTCTTTCTCAAGTGGGTCAGTAGGGGGCGATCTTCCACTCCGGCTCAACCCAAGCAGAATGGGAACACTGTGCTGTAGGAGGTGCCGTCCTCCAGTCCTGACACCACTGAGGTCATTAAACATCACATGGTACTTTTAGCAAAGTGAACTTATTCTCCGTACCAGGCTACCGAATCATCCCCTACATCTCACTGGCTACACAATCCATTACATTTTCAGGATCCATCATTGTTGAAAAGAGAACTTTTCAGTTGGAAGAGAGTTCTAAGTTGACTTACCTTATTCAATAAAGGTAAATAAAACAATAATTCAATATAATCCATGACACACAGATATGTTTATGTGGGGTGGGGGGCGGGGGGTGGTGGGGGGGGGGGTGGTCCAAAAGTGGGTTAAGTGGTACCTTACATTTCACAATGATCCATTTCACATCTGCCTGCTTAAAATGGGAAAATCTGAAGATAAAACAATATTCTTTTAATAAGCATCTCAAATAATCAACATAAGTTCCAACCTTGCTTGAACAGCAGTCGTTAACATTCTGCACTCATCGTTTTCCCTTAATAAGAACCTAAGCGCCACATCCAAGGCACAACACTGGGTCACAGTTTGAATTAAATCTTTTTTATTTCTTACAAACTATTTACAGAGGGATTTGCAGGTAGATTAGCCCAATCTGCGGGGCAATGAGCTGCTTCGGTTTGAATCCATGTAAAGGTAACCCCCACCTCCCCCCCCCCCCCCCCTTCAAGACTGTGCGGCGAATCTGCCCCTCTCTTCTGCAACAAATCATGAAGACCTCAGTGTTTAAGAGGGGGGACAAAGATGCTCGACATCGCCCCAAAGTTCAAACCCGGCTTGGTAATGCCAAGCCCTCCCGTCTCAGCTCAGAGGATTGTCAGCGGAGAGCGCGGCAGGGGAGCGATCGCGATTGGCTTGACCCGGACAGGAAGCTGCCAGCGCCAGGCGAGGAGGCCGTCATGGTAACGACGAACCCGGAAAATGTCAGGTGACCCGCGGGCCGCCAGAGAATCCTTCAGGCTGTCAGATACAATCAGAAATAATGAAATAATTCTCCAGCCGCAATGGCGTTGATAGCCGAATACTCTCGTACCCTACCCAGAAAACAGCCATGCACGTATCTTTGGGGGTACAGAACAGACACAGTTGCACAGAAGTTCTGGTCACAGATGAGCGATACGAGGCTCTGCAGGCTTGCCTAAGAGACCCCCCCCCCCCCCCCCCCCCCCCCCCCCCCTGCCCTGCGAGCGAAAGGCACCGATTGGGCCGTGCAATGTCGCTGCCTCAGCGAACCGAGGATGAGAATCTTCCCAGGAAGACGCAGTAACGCTCGCATACGCGCCTCCAAGGAGAACGGTGGACAAAAAAGTTCCACGAGGCAGGCTCATCAGGGACGCTTACAGGGCCGCAGAGCTCTCCGTCTGCAGAGCCGCGACGTTCGGGCTCCGCCGCGTGTGCCATGCCAACCCACCTGGGGCTGGGAAATGGGTGAAATGTGCTGATTCTCTGGTTGCGCTGGTCCAAACGCGCGTGCGGCTAATTTGAGGAGTTACAAACGCACGGCTGGCTAAAACATGGGAGGATAGAGAGTGAAATATGCTCATGAGTCAGTAGGCATGATTTATCAAGGCTGGTACCAAATGGCGCTTCTCGAACTGCACCCGTTTATGTTAACGCCTGGAGACAGCAGGTGAAAACTTCCTTAAAGCACATCGACATTGTGCCTGCTAATCGTGCTAATCGTGCTAGGAAACGCTGCTGGTGGCTGAGATCGTGGCTCTGATGGGAAAGTTCAGTACACATGACAGTTTCAACACCCTGTGATGAGTGCCTCATAAAAAATAAAAGTGATTGATTGATCAACTGATTGATTGATCAACTGATTGACTGGTTGGTCTGCTGAGAGGCGCTTCCAGTGCAGCCAACAAAATAGGCATGGCAGGCTGGTGGGTGTGGCCACCATCCCGGGTGGTGATTGGACGAGAAAGAAGATAAATAAGCAGCTGATATGGCTGACGGGGTCCAGCGGCCATTTCGTTCCTTGTTTCCCAGGGTGAGTAATCAAAGAAAAAAGAAAAGAAAAAACCAATTAAAAAAAAAAAGCCAAGAGAGACTGATGACAGAAGCCTCTCCTTCTCAAAGCTCAGCAGTCTGTGCTTCAGTAAAGGGCCTGGTGGACTCAACACACACACACACACACACCTGGGCTAATTAAAGCTCAGGTAGCTCAACCTCAGCACAGCCGAGACTCATCCTCAGCTGTGCGTCCGTGCAAGAGAGGCAGACCGTGGCGTACCCGAAAGCCACCCGGGGTTTGTGCCGGAACACAGCCGGCCTGTCTGCCTGACAGCTGCCAAAAGAGGAGGAATCAGCTGCGCCCCCCCCCCCCCCCCCCCCCCCAGCCCGTCCTCCTAAAGACTCACAGGAGGGAGTTGTGCTGAACTGACTTGTGGAGACCAAACGAGAGGAAGCATCTCCTTACAGGCCTGTAGCACAGCACACTCAGCGGGTATGCAGGCTAATCAATGCAGGTCAATCGGCACATTTGGTTAGCTTAAACAAGCGAGACACACAGAACGTCCACAGTGAGCACACTGCTTAAGCTGATCTGGTAAACAGGAACTCAGGAGCTTTCAGGCTCAGTAACAGATGACTGGACGTTCTGAAACGGCCAACTTTAGACACTAACTTCCATGCTCGATCCAAAGAAGCATCTTGAAATCTAAAAGTAAAGCTCTGCAACGTTCTGTGTTCCATCTTTCACGATTTCAACACTGGGAACTTTGATGTAGGGTTCCAGTTACAGTCTCATTATTTAAAACAAATACTTGTCCTTGAAAATAACACAGTGCTGTTAGTACTTGAAACCCATATTTCACCCAGGTCTGGTCCATAAGTTAGCGACAGTATGGAGCGAGAAGCAGGAGTGTGAGAGCACTTTCATGCCAGCAGGAACAGTAAAGGAGATTCAGTAACCGGCCTGCTGGCTAAACTCAGGTCATTTGGCCTGAGGCAGGAAGAAAGTTTCTCTTGCTACGATAATGTTACCATTAAAATGCAAGACACCACCAGCTAGGCTACTACTTATTTACTTTAACCTCTGAATAAGCTAAACAGTGTCTGCTATGGGGGAGGGTGAATTGGTGAATTCAAAGCTGTGCCCCACACTTTGTATATACGTTTCTGATGTTATATAGAGTACCTCACACCTCATCTTGTGTGTGTGTGTGCATGTGTTGGTGTGATTGTGTGTGTGTGCGTGTGTGCTGGTGTGTGTATATGTGCGTGTGTGTGTGTGTTGGTGTGAGTGTGTGTGGGTGTGTGCGTGCATATTGGTGTGTGTGTGTGTGTGTGTGTGTGTGTGTGTGTTGGTGTGTGTAAGTGTGTGCGTGCATGTGTGTGTGTATGGGCGAATGTGTGCACACTCACACTACACAGGTTATGTCGTGCTAATGCTCATGTGTGCTACCATGTCTGACAGATGTGACCTTTGTAGATGACATCACAGCTCTTTGTCAAACAGCCTAGCGCTTGCCTTCAGTGACAAGGAACAGACCAGCTCTGTGGCATCAAAGGGTTGGTGAGAAACACAATCTCTTCCACCGCCTCCTCTCTCTCCTCCAACGCCTCCTCTCTCTCCTCCACAGATTACAGAATCTCTCCCAACACCTCCTCTCTCTCCTCCCTGGTTTATAGAATCTCTCCCAACACCTTCTCTCTCCTCCAATGCCTCCTCTCTCTCCTCCACAGATTACAGAATCTCTCCCACCGCCTCCTCTCTCTCCTCCCTGGCTTACAGAATCTCTCCCAACACCTCCAACACCTCCTCTCTCCTCCAACAGCTCCTCTCTCCTCCAAAACCTCCTCTCTCTCCCCCCTGGCTTGCAGAATCTCTTTCAACAGCTCCTCTCTCTCCTCCACAACTTACAGAATCTCTCCCAACACCTCCTCTCTCCTCCAACGCCTCCTCTCTCTCCTCCCTGGCTCACGGAATCTCTCCCAACACCTCCTCTCTCGCCTCCCTGGCTTACAGCAGTATGGATCTCTTTTAGAACTGGAAGGCATAACCCACTTTTGAAACCCTTTTAAAAACACACATTTCCAAGACCTTCACTCTGTAAAATACCAACAGGTCAGCGGGGCCTTCAAAAATAAATACGAACCCGAAATCTCCAGAGAACCTACACAACCCCCCCCCCAACTCAAAACACAACCTTGATAACAGCGTCCAATACCAATGCAGTTCAGAAAAATAATTTCTCAGAGAACTTTTCAGTCAAGCGTAGGATAATATGGAAGTGCACTGAGGCCACTGGAAAACATTTTATCCGAGGGCTTTGACGACCGCCAGTCTCTGGAATACTGGGAATCTAGGGCCAGTCTCTGGAATACTGGGAATCTAGGGCCAGTCTCTGGAATACTGGGAATCTAGGGCCAGTCTCTGGAATACTGGGAATCTAGGGCCAGTCTCTGGAATACTGGGAATCTATGGCCAGTCTCTGGAACACTGGGAATCTAGGGCCAGTCTCTGGAATACTGGGAATCTAGGGCCAGCCTCTGGAATACTGGGAATCTAGGGCCAGCCTCTGGAATACTGGAATCTAGGGCCAATCTCTGGAATACTGGGAATCTAGGGCCAATCTCTGGAATACTGGGAATCTAGGGCCAGCCTCTGGAATACTAGAAATCTTGGGCCAAACACCAGGGGCTCAGGAGAACAGATGCTGCCAAATACAATCTAACTTTTATGTCAAATATAAACCACAGTATGTCATGTTTTAACTGATTTCATCACCTACCCACCCCCAACACACACCCACATGCACACACGCACGCAAGGACGCACGCCACACACATTCACACAAAAACACATGCACACATATGCACACACACACACACACACACACACATGTTCTCATATCTAAGGCACCCTTTCATTCCTTCCCCATATCCATATCTTTACATCTCTCTTCCACACATTTCCATAATATTTTCATATTTTCTATGCCTTTGTTATCCTGCAGTTTCAATCAACATCTGTAAGTCTGTATATTGCTTTTTCTGCAGTTCAAATCCTTTAATTCATTTCACACAAGTCAATATCTACATTCAATATGCTGTCACCCTAGGAAGAGCTAACCTACCTCCTCCCTCCTATACCACAGCGTTTTAAAAAGACAATGAACCTCCTCAGGCTGAAGAGAGAACCAGTCCAGCCCAATATCAGCCCAGCTACAGGGCAAAAAAGTCCACCATCAATAGAAAATGGCCAACAACAAAGATACAGGAAAAATTCAAAAACACCAAAGCTGCAGGAAAAAGGCCCAACAGCCGAGTTACAGGACAAAAACAGCAGATGAAAGAAGAGCGACAGAAAAAATGCTCGACATCAGCAGCGCCGCTGTGCCCTGGATGGCACCTGTCTGGTGCCAGACAGCTACAGGGGACACCTGGAAGAGCATCCACAAAAGTGACTGAAACTCATTATAACTTTCATTCGAACAGAACGACATTTTGGATCAAACACATCTCATCCGAGACCACTTTCACAGTCAGACATGACAGCGCATCTCTTGAAGATGACTGGAACGGAATCAGGATCTTCAGATCAGTCGGAGACGAGAGAAACGTACCTCTGCCTCCTCCGCACGGCTACATGTGAATCTAAAGAACGCGTCGCCGTTAAAGCAGGGTCTTTGGTCTGCCTGCAACATGCCGGAGGAAATCTTTCATTTAACAGACTAACCTTGTGCAAAGACCAGTTGAGTGGTTAGGGCCCAAAATACCTTGAATGACAAAAAAACTTCTGCCCAGGTTGAGCCTGATCTAATCTTCAAAATCACTAATGCCAAATTCAGCCAATGCAAAATCAGCTCCCGTGGGCAAACCTGTCCGACGTGTTAAATCCTCCCCTGCCCTTCGCCCGACGCTCTGCACGTGTTTGTGTAAGTCTCTCTGGATAAGGGTGTCTGTGCAATGCCTGAACAGAAATGCAGGACCCGCTTAAGTTTCTCTGGATAAGAGTGTCTGTGAAATGCCTGAGCACGAACGCAGGACCCGCGTAAGTTTCTCTGGATAAGGGTGTCTGTGAAATGCCTGAACACAAATGCAGGACCCCTTCCTGTACACTGCCTGGGCCCAGCAGTGCTGGTCTTGCTTACTTGGACCCGGAGCACGGAGGAAAAGGTCTTGGCGTCCTCTGCCACCCCGCCCAGGTACAGCTGCCGGGTGAAAACGGGAGGATGGTCGTTCTCGTCCTGGACGGCAATGAACACCTTAGCCGTGTTTGCTGCAAACAAAACAACACAAAACAAAACAAAACAAAACAAAACAAAAAACAAAAATAAATCAAAAGACAACACATGTAACAAGAAAAATGAATTTTAAAAATTATTCACAAAGCACTGTGTAACAGGAAATACTCTCATCTCCTTGTTAGTGCCTGTATGTTGCAGGAAATGCTGAATACATTACAGCACATGAGCGTGAGAGCTGTCAAGAGCCATTTTTCATTTTTCCAGAGTTCATCTTAAAATGATAAGTCATGAGGTCTGGGCCTCAGAATGCGCACAGGGAGTGCAGCGAACACAATGTGATTTATCACAGCGCAGAAATGCTTCAGCCTGCCTCCGGGGGGATGAGGGGGCGAGGGGGGGGGGGGGGACCCCAGAGACCCTCCTCCTCTTCCTCCTCCTCCTTCTGTCTCTGCGCTTCCTGGAGCGGGCGTGGGGCTCGTGTGTGAAGCGCTATGAACTACAGGAGAGAGCCAGCACTTTACCGCACGCCTCCGTTACTGGCGTGGAAGAACCCGGCTCGGAAGAGAGGGCCTCCACACCGCTGGAACGATAAGAAGCGGGCGTGCCTACGTGCTAAAGTAACGGCAGGGGAGACCCCCGCCTGTACCCCTAAACGAGGAGAGGCCCCGCCGCTGGCTGTGCCGTCACCCCCTCCTCCAATCAGATGAGCCCGTCAACCTACTGTACCAATGAGAATCTGTTTCTGACCTGCCTCATGCTGTGTCACTAGCTTTCCTGTACGTGGAATAACCCCACGTTGGCCTTTTGTTTTGTGTCCGAAAGCGTTCTGCTAAAATGGAGCCTGGCGCTTTTCGCTGCTGTCAGGTGTATGGTGTGTGTTTTCTTTCTGTTCGCACTCCACACACAAAGTGCTAAAGCTCGTCTTCACATCCGTGTTTTCACACATTCGCTCACGAGAACATTGTGAGTTTTTCACACACACACACACACACACACACACAAAACACAGAGCACGGTTTATCACAGAACTGGGCAACACAGATAATTTCCAATTAAATATATTTGTGTAAATGTGTAAAATGGTATCTATAACTCTGTTATTATGAACCAGGATGAATTTTATCAGATTATATCTACCACATTAAGTTAGAAAAATAATGAATTACTAAATGCAGAACGTTCTGGTCGGATTGTTGACATCATTTATAAAGTGTGAGAATAAGGAATGGTGAGTGACATTTTGAAAAGACTTCCAGTGAAACGGACACGCCCCCGTATCCCTGACGACGGGCGGACTGGCGGAGGGGCTTACTTTTGGACGGCACGCGGAGGTTGGACAGCACTATCGCCATGGAGTCGGCCTGCACCCGCAGCACGTACTCGGTGATGTTCTCGTAGTCCAGGCGCCGGGCGGTGGCGATGACCCCCGTGGCGTTGTTCACCGCGAAGTGCCCTGGGGGGGGGGGGACAGCGGAAACGCAAGCGCGATGGCGGCAGCCGTCAGCTCGGCCGTGTGAAAACCGCCAGAGCCAACGGCGTCGCTGCTGGGGGGGGGGCGACCATAAATACATCAGCCCTCTCCCGTGTATGACTGGTCTTCTCCGCCCTTTCGGCAAGCGGAAATCAATAGTGCTTTTCTGGCTCGAGCTTTCAGCCCGAGAAGAGGCTTGCTTTACCTGTCAAGCCGCTGTTACCTAGCGACAGACTTTCCCCTGCTCTTTCATGCCACGTATAAACAGCATCTACAATAACAATAATGAAACAGGATGCAAATATAACAAGAGAAAAATAGCACCACTGGCCCCCCGGCATGAATGAGTTCACCACAGTTACCCATTCCCTGCGTAAGTGTTTCATTTTTCCATACACAGAAAAAAAACGGACACACGCGTCGAGGCAGAAATACCCTTTTGATGGGACTTAAAAAAAAAAAAAAAAACGAAGAGTGGTTTGTGCTTAATGGCGGACCCCCCGCGGAAAGACCAGCGAGAGAGCGACCCCTCAAGAACACGAGGGCGCCTGCCTTGGCTCAGCGGAAGGACGGAGAGGCAGAGAAGGAGAAACGGATAATGGCGGGTCAGAGAGCCGCATCTAATGGACGACACCGGGGTTCCGAGCTCCTCTCGCAAGGGCAGGGGCCTGTCCGCCAGTTTACCGGCAGCTTCTGCCCGATGACCGGCTGCCCCCATTTGCATATCACTGAGTAGTTTCGCATATCGCTGTGCAGTTTTGCATATCACTGTAGTTTAGCATATCACTGTGTAGTTTAGCATATTGCTGTGCAGTTTTGCATATCGCTGCGCAGCTTTGCATATCGGCGTGAAGTTCTACATACCGCTGTGTAGTTTTGTGTATTGGCGTGTAGATATACATATCGCTGTGTCGTTAAGCATATCTCTGTGTAGTTTTGCATATTGTTGTGCAGATTTACATACCGCTGTGTAGTTTTGCATATTGTTGTGCACATTTACATATTGTCGTGTAGTTTTAAAAGACCGCTGGTAAAACGGCTCGACTAGATGTGGCGGGAGAAGCCGGGATGGCGACCGAGAGGCCGAGCGAGGGACCCGGAGCCTGACGCCATGGATACGAAAATCCAGTTTAACAAAATTTGGTCGGATGGCGGATTTAGAGAACGCGCCCCACGGTCACACAGTTGCTAAGGGGACGGCTTGCTAACCGCGTGTCGACTGAACGTTACAGAGAAAACAGTGACTGCATTTTCTGAAAAAAAGAGAAAGCGTCTCTGATTATGTAAGTTAATTCAGCTAAGCTAATTACACAGTCAAGCAAAATGATGATTAGTCCTGGTCACAGTTGACATTTTAGCTGTAACCTTTTGAAATGAAGCATCATGCATCTCCCATACTAATCTCCCCCCCCCCCCCCCACCCCCCAAAAAAAAAAAAAAAAAAAAAAAAAAAAAGGAGACACTGACATGCAAAGGCAGAACTAAGATGTATGCAAACTGCTGTAATGTATGTAAAATGTATGTCATACAGTAATGCATTGATAAAATAATAAGAGTAGGCAGTGTGTGGAATAGCCTGCCAGGTCACGTAGTAGTGGCAGAAACTGGGGATTTTCAAGACAAGGTTTGATACAGTGTTAGATACTATCTAGTCTGTAGATAATGAGAGGACTAATTTAGTCAGGAAAATTACGAACATTGTTGGGCTGTTCTCCTCATTATGTTATGTTATGCTATGTTACGCTATGCTATGCTACGTTATGCTATGCTACGCTATGTTATGTTATGTTATGCTATGTTATGTTATGCTATGCTACGTTATGTTGTGTTATGCTGTGTTATGCTATGCTATGCTACGTTATGCTGTGTTATGCTATGCTATGCTACGTTATGTTATGTTATGTTATGCTATGCTACGTTATGCTGTGTTATGTTATGCTATGCTATGTTATATTATGTTATGTTATGCTACGCTATGTTATGTTATGCTGTGTTATGCTATGCTACGCTATGTTATGTTATGCTATGTTACATTATGCTATGCTACGCTATGTTATGCTACGTTATGCTATGCTACGTTATGTTGTGTTATGCTGTGTAATGCTATGTTATGCTATGCTATGCTATTATGTTAAACCAGGTGAGGAAGTCGCTGCACGGTCTTGGCGGTAATGAGCAGCGGGGCGTCCGGCGCTCACCTTCGTCGTTCCCGCCCACGATGGAGTAGAAGATGGTCTGGTTCACGGCGGCCGCCAGGATGACCCCCACCACCTTTCCCACGGGGGCGTTCTCGCTGACGGGGGGAAACCTGGAGACACGGGAGGGGAGAAAGGCTCGCTCAGTCGCTATCCCGCCAGCGCAGCGCGTCTGCGGTCAGCGCGCCGTACACAGAGGGCCCCAGCGACGCGAAGAACGCAGAACCTGCGTAGAACCTGCGCAGAACGGGCTTGATTGTGAAGCCTTTCACTGCACAAGCCATCCCTAGACAATGACCAATATTCAGGGCTGGGGAGTTTGTCCATTCTGCTGTAGACAGTAACCTTCATGTAGTCAGAACAAAAGTCAGGTGTCAGTAAATATATATATATATATATATATATATACACACTGAAAATGTGTATTGTGTCATATATGTTACATATGGTGTATAGTGACATCTCCTGATCTTTATTATTGATGGAATGGTAGACCGGAATGGTAGATCAAAACACCAGTTCTGTCACTGCAAAGTCAATCAGCAATCCAAGCTGTGATCCTATTAAAATTTGAAAGGCAGTTTGGTTCAATGCAGGTTACCATAGAAACAGCTGAACCCACATGCACCCTATATAGGACAGGCAAAGTGAAAGTTAGTAACACGTGTTATTAACACAACTCACAACCCACTTGTTGTTGATTATATTATTGTTGCGTCTGAAGTTCTCCAGTCGTTATGAATATTGGCCATTGTTCCAGTTAATCTTCTTAAGTTACAAAACATCAAACCAAAGCTAAATGTCGACCAGCTGCTTTTAAGTCACCTCCCAGGATTCATTAGATAATTTGCTGTGGTTAATGACACAGTAATATTAACCTGCAAGCCTTAAAAAAAAGTTTCTCCTTTCACTGGTTTACAACACAAATTAGCCGCCAAGTTCAGCCACATGAGACTCTAGGACAGAAATCAGCCTTGTAGAACTGACTCGATGAAACAGATTCCAGGAAACATAAGTCCCTGTCTCATACCAGCACAGGGAAAAAAATAAGGTCAACCAATGCATGTTTTAAAGGGGAAAGACAGCAGGCTCCCTCTCCGACATCGTTTCGATCTCGTCTGCGCTACAACCTGTCTGGAAGACAACAACAGTTCTCTCGTTCAATAGCGCTTTCGTAACCTTCCAAGACCGCCATCGCCCTCAAAAACTTTCAAGACGCGTTCAGATGAATTCTCTCTCACAGTTCTCCTCTCACAGTCATGAAACTTTTAGACTCTGTCAGTCTTGGGTCACATTCAATCTACCACCGCAGTGCTTTTTTATTTACTCTTGAGTGACACGTTCGAGCGAAGAATGGGCCGTGTGCGTTTTTCAGTGGGAGTTCAGAACACAACACACCGAGTGTTCCGTGCACTTTGTGTCATTCAGAGTCAAGTAAAGGGGTATTACACTGGAAAGGGGAAAATAACAGGAATGTGGACATGAAAGCAGCTGTTCTCATTTTGCTTGTTGTTCTTTATTAGCATTAAACCTTTCAGAAAATCTTTCAGCTCCTTGTGTTCCACTGCAGAGTTATCAATGTAGAAAAGGAAAAAAGAGTTGATGAGAAACAAAGTTGTAAATATGTCTGTTTCTAAGTCATTCAGTTTTTCGTCTTAATATGTAAATATGATTGCCCTGCCCACTCCTCAATATTCTCTTTTTATTTGGTTCAGAAGGCAAAGAAAGGCTTATTATTTTTGAACAAACTGAAGCAGATTGAAAATGTTCTGGAAAGAAAGGGGCTGTAAATCTTGACTGTAGAGGTGCAGTCGGAAGGGGTGAAGATGACAGAGCGCGAGCTGGAACAGACGCTGCGTTTCTGATGAAAGACCCGCTCTCGGCGGTAGGGGGGGAGGGAGAGAGAGGACAGGACGCGGTATGAGACAGACGCGGGCTTCAGGAAGTGACAGAGGGATGATGATAGGAGAGAGAGAGAGGTCTCGGGAGAACAGAGGATGTCAGCGCCGGGTGATGTTAAGGCGGGGAGAGTTGCTATAACACAGAGAGGACTGAGACAGATATAACTGGGTATGAATCGATAAAGTCAAACCTGTTAACAGACAGCTTACAGCCATGAGAATGGGAGAGCGAGCCACTGCTGAACAGGGAAGGAGAGAGACTGTACGCACACACACACACAAACACACGCACAAACGCGGTCACACACACGCATCAACACACACAAACACACCCACGCGGTCACACACATGCATGCACGCACACACGCACACACACACACACACACACACATACAAACAAACACGCTCACACAGACACAGACACACGTATGTACATAAGCACACACACACACACGGATGCACACGTATGAACACACACAAACACACACGCGGTCACACACACACGCATGCACACGCACGCACACACACACACACACACACACATACAAACATTCTCACACAGACACAGACACACGCATGCACATAAGCACATACACACACACGGATGCACACGCACGCAGATGCACATGCACACATGCACACACAGAGCTCCCCAACTCTTACGCCTGAGGTCAGGTACTTTAAGCTTTAAATAAACACATGACCTGCCTAGAGATGGTAGCTACACATTAAATATGCCTTTTTTTCAGGAATCTGAAAGGACGAACAAGACACCATTTGCATAATGGCTCCTGTCTCTAACCAGGTAGGCCTTATGATATTTGACAACAGAAGCAGAAAATGGCTGAACGCTCTGGACAGTTCAGACAGGAAAAAGCCTCTAACCTGCATCACATATCCAGTTTTTGCGTCGCAACACATCGCTCGTTCCAAAGAAGCTTCTCTCTGAACCAACTGCTCTCTGAAAAACTACGGCGAGGACGTTAAGCATCAAGGACAACTTCGACTTAATCCCGCTCTGCGGGAACCCTCAGACAACTGGAACACGATCGCCCACTGAGAACTCCTTCTATGCTACGAATGATTTCCAATATCTCAAAAATGAACAGGGACTGTAAAGCAGGCTACACAGCAGACACATTTTTCCTCAGCCCGACCTGTGAAGTGCTGGTGTGTGTTACCTGTCCTTAGACAGACCTCACACAGCCTTCACTAGTTGGCAGTTAAAAGTTCACCCCCGCTCACGGCTCTGGTGCAGACAGGTGATGTGGCAGACGGTGGTGCTTGTGATGTTTACCAGCAGCCATGTTCTCCACATCCCAAAACAAACACGGCCGTTATTCGTGTCACTTACAGAGAACCAACACACACGTTACTACTCTACTGCAAAACCCACAGCCAGTCCAGTGTTCCCCCTGTCCCATCAAACAATACTCCCATCTCAACCTGCATCCTATATCCCCCCTGCATGTTTGTGCAGACACGTCACTCTCTGCACCCTCACAATTTTAGGTTCATAGTTCCGTACCACACTGCAACAACCCCAGAAGATCTCATGGAAAGATACGTATGATCGCTCTCCTGCCCAGCAAACATGCACCAGGAACCTCTGTTAATAATGTAGTATAATGGGAAAGGAGCTGGTCTTGCAACCTGAAGGTCACAGGTTTGATTCCCAGGTTTGATTCCCTAGTAGGACACTGCTGTTGTACTCTTGAGCAAAGTACTTAACCTGCATTGCTTCAGTATATATATATGTTTGTGTAAATGGATGCAATGTAAATGCTGTGTAAAAAGTTGTGTAAGTTGCTCTGGGTAAGAGCGCCTGCTAAATGCCTGTAATGCAATGTTTTATGGTGCTATGAGTTGGTTCGGATACTCATAACCTACAGTAATGAGCACTACTGACCAAAGTTTGCTGAGTCTAACCAAAGATTTAAGCCAGAGAATTCTCCGGTGGCACGTCAGTAAACGACTGAACTCGGGCTGAAGACTCGCTGCTCTCGAGCGGGAGGCCATCTGGGATTGAGACTGATGATGTGTCAGCCATCGCATTCCGCCATTTTGTTTCACGTCCGTAAAAAAAAAACCGCAGCTGACGCCGCGCAGTGAATCCTGTGCGGCACATGAGCCGGAGCGAGAGGATTACGGGCCTGAAAAGATGCCCGTCTGCCAGCTGCCGAAGAGCCAGAGCAAATCCATACCCTTAACGAGCAGACTTTCTCACTGTCGAGAACCCGCTTAATTACCCAGCGCTTCGACTAAATATTTCATATAATCATTAGCCCGTTCAGCCGGAGGCTACACTAAACCAACCCGTGTGCGCGGGCCGATGAGCTCGCCAGCTCTTTTGTGTCTCAGAAACCTGTCAAGGAGTACAGAGGACAAACGAGCATTGCTGGTCTAATAAAAAAAAACCACACGAAGCCGTGGGACAGGGCTGATAAACAGAGAGCCCTTCAAAAGCGCCCAAAAGGCCTGTGCAGTCTATGCACTCCTAAAGGCTTGAGCAACATCTTGCTTTGACTCGTGTTTTTATAGAGGTCACATGCTGACTGAATAAAACTGAAGAGGGGGTACATGCCGGCTTTACCCTATTAAACGCTTACGAAACAAAAACGTGCTTACGGGACAGACGGCTCTCCCCTCCTCCGGTTTTGCACCTACAGGCAAACCGACGAGCCGAAGGTCGAACCGAGTTGCCCGCTCCCATAAACTCTCTCACTGCTCTTGCATTCACCTGAAGCAGCTGGGATTGCGTGTCTTGCCCACAGCCACAGGTGGGCTTCACTGTGGGGGAAGGGGGGGGGCGGGGGGGGGGGGGGGGGGGGGGGTGGGGGGGGGGGCGGCGGTGTGTTCTCTGGATCCTGCAGCTGCCGGGCCAAATCAAGGAATTTAATCACCGCAAACAACAGATGCAGACTAACAGGCAGACACCTTTGTGTTTTGGACTGGCTGGCTTCCAGAACATTCACAACAGAATTGCAGTCAGACGGAGCAATGAGAAGAAAACAAATAAATAAATAAAACTAAGACAGGTGTTGCGGAATGCTACCAATTTTATGCCACATTTGGCTTGGCTATGCTATTTTACTGCACTTTTTTCGCCAGTACTGGGGTTTTTCTGTTGGTATGAGCTGCAGTATCTCGTAGGTTTACATGGTGAGCTAGAACCTTCTGAGCAATGCTCGCATGCAGTCCTCCACAGCATACACTGCAGTGAAGACTTCCATGTGCGCTAACCCTCCTTTTGGGCTCAGATGCTCAACTAGCATTGAGACTAATCCTCACATGGACACAGATAAATCAGATAAATCAGATAAGTCAGATGAATCAGATAAATCAGTGTAGACTGTAGGACGGGGTTGTGCATTCTGGAGACGTTACTACAAATGACGAGCTTTGGCTCAAAGACACGGTATAAGACACTGTTTTTTTTTTTTTCAAATTGGAAAGGTGATTTGCAGTCACTGACAATAACATCAGCATATGAAGCACGTGGGTCTTACTGGTACAGAGCATTCAAGGTTGTCTGTCCCAGCTTTGTGTAATTGATTTGTTGCTGCCAGTCTTGGCCAGCTCGCTCTTGAAAAAGAGATTTTGAATCTCAATGAGCTGATCCTGGTTAAATAAAGGTGAAATAAATAAATAAATAAATAAGGTTACAGAGGAGAAGAAGCACCCCATTTTTCAAGCTCAGAAAGCTTTGGACAGGAGTGTTGAGGTCAAAGCAAACTCAATTCAGTAAGGGTATACTTAAATCAACAAAACTTTCTGACAAGTGATAACTGATGATTATTGAAGGAACCGGTGTCAGAAAAGAGCTCTATCTATTTACACACACACACACGTCACATGCGTGCACACACACACGTACACACACACACACACACTGCGTTGTTAACAAGAAGACTCCAGTGGGCCAAGCACCATCAACACTGGACTAATAAAGACTGTCTAAAGGCAGATACACAACCTTTCAGACCAGCAGATCGTGGACGCTGTTTCACTGTAGTCAGGGAAACTGATTCCTCTCTACGGCCCAAATGGAGCAAAGAGGCGTGGCTCCTCCCCTTTGGCTGCTTCAGTCTCCACAAGCCTTCAGGACCATGGACAGCAGCAGCCTCACACACAGGATGACACAGCTTGGGATGATTGGTCCTGGACCGTGTACAGGGTGACACAGCTGGGGCTGATTGGTGCAGAACCATGTATAAAATTACACAGCTGCGGCTGATTGGTGCAGAACTATGTACAAAATTACACAGCTGCAGCTGATTGCTGGTTATATTTGTCAGACCTTCCATCATAGACAGTCCTTCACAAACACAGCCACTGCACGTTCTGACTCTCCATCTCTCTCTAACAAAGTATGCTGTGAAAATTAAATTCGGACTTACTAAACAAATTGAGCACTCTCAACTTATAAAAATGGAATATGTAATTATAACTCAATTTTAAAAAGAGTGAAAAGACTTAAAAAGACTTAGACTTAAAATGAGATTATACTTGAACACAATAAGCTGCCCAACCTGTTATAGCATAGCTGTTTTTAGTTTTTGGGTTATTGTTCTGTTTTTATGACCTCCCCCCATCTGCTGTTTACCTGTTTACCATCTGCTTTTCTCTCCTCCTCTTATCCCGTGTGTCCGCAACACTGCTTCCACCGAGTCACAAGGTCTGTTTCCCTTTCAGCCTTAAAACTGCTTCGGAGCCAAGAAACAAGGCTTGGTGTGATAGCCATTTAATCACCGCGTCCATCCATTATCCTGGTCAGGGGGTGCTGGAGCCTATCCCAGCATGCACTGGGGGAGAGTCAGGAATACTCTATCGCAGGGCGTAATCTATCACTTGTAATGTACACAAAAATAAACAGAAAATGTTTTATTTATTTTTGGTCCAAGATGGCTTTCTGTGACCTGTGATTGGTCATTCAGGTGGAGCGGCGCGTGGTTGGCTGATGGCCTCGCGTGATTGGCCACTCAGGTGGAGCGACGCCCACGCCTGGCTAAAAGGAGATCTCCGGGGCAGGGCCGGGTCTCCGGGGCAGAGAAGCCCTTCTCCACCATTTCAGCGTGCGCCGATGACCTCGTTACCCAAGAGCCCGCACAGACGGTGGGCGGCCGGTCTCTCCTTCGCCCTGCTGTTTCTCCGAAAGAAACAAGGGTCAAAGGTCAGTCAGAGTTTGTGAAGGCAGCACTGAGCACTCCTTTCTCCCGCTCTTTTTCCAGCACTTCTCGAGTGCCCAGGGTGGGGGCGAGCAGACGGCAAAGAGCGGGGGGGGGGGGGGGGGCAACAAGCTCCAGCCACCAGAGCTCTTTCAATCTTAACTCCATTTACTTCAGTTCTGCCGTCGTTTCAAATGCAGGTGCTTACAGACCACACAGGTAACGTCAGCGTCAACCTGTATATTAGCCTCTCCTACCTTACCACTCTGGAGTCGTCTTTTCTTTTTAGTAAAAGAGAAGTGCTAAGAGCACTGGGCTCCTACAGAGTCTCCGGGCCCGTATTGATTAAGGAGTCCAGCTAATCGATATTTTCATGCGAGGTGTCAGGGTCTGTACACAACGGTCTGCCAGCTCGACGGCCAAGTTTGTTCGGCTGACTGAGAACTGCACGAGGGTTTCCCTACACAAGACAACAAAGATATTTCATAAAGTCTCAGCATGAAAGCGACCTTTGTGCCCAGGCACGCATTGTTTCCTTCTGTCTACACACTTAGTACAGATACAGTAGCCTCCCGTGTAAGTAAACTACCTGATTATTACCCGATGCCCCATACAAATGTTAATGGACGTTTCCGATCGAGACTGACAGCCTGGCAGAGGTCCACATTTTTGCGCAGTGCGGCCCACTGACAGCCCGTCCACGCTTGCGCTCGTGGGTGCAAAGTGGGGCCTCTGAACCCTCCCTGCCATATGTGACTGATTATCTATACCCACTATGCTGTGAAAGCAGGAAAACACGGGAGCGAAGCAGTTTCGCACGTTCTCATTTTTTAATGACATCAGCTGCCAGGTTTAATTTGCATTTTGACGGGTTTACCTGACGCAGCTCCCCTCCAGCCCCACCACGGCCGGATTTGTGGGGTCTCACTGCTCTAAATGTTAGGGTTGTACTCATCAACACATTAATAGGTATGATTAATATAATAATGATAATGCTTTGAAGTTCGCTGGCAAAGTTCAGATTTTTAGAAAAATCATCATTGTAATGTGAAATTTTATCGGTTTAAATGCATCGTGTAGTCACTGTTATCCAGAGAAAAAGGAAACAGATAATGGGTTGAGAAATGTTCTCGCACTTACATAGACGTTTTCGTTATAACACAAGCAGTGCTGCCCGCATTGGAAATGGAGCTTATATGGAGCCATATAAGGATAGCGTGGCTACTTCACAGTATTACCTGCATGCAAAGCATCCTTTCATATCAAGGCTTTACTTCAGCTGAAGGCTGTAATGCGTCTCTGTATGAAATAGTCGTGGTTGCGGAGCTGGTATACTGGTAAAGTATGAGCTCACGCATGCAAATGTGATTTTCAGTTACACCTTTAGGTGCACAGAATGCCTGCTGTGTGCATTTCCAAAACAGCATTTTCTACCAGCTTCTGTAAAGCAATTCTGCAGTAGAGAAATTAGCCTTTTTTTCAGCTGATTGTTGTACTTCATTGTACCAGCAAACAGACCTCAATATGCATATTCTTCCCCTAAAACTGCCATACGAACTCCCTCTTACCCCTGCCATAATGGTATAACAATCTAATCTGCATAAAAATGCTGGATTCGTTGTTCCCAACACTTTCAAATTTCGAACGAACGAGCAAACTGCTCTGATGGATAGCCATTATTTCCAAGAGAGGCACAATGCTTTGGGGAAATCTCAAAACTATCTAAAAAAAAAAACTAAAAAAAAACTAGTATGCTACATGTCATAAAAATAACAAAACCAAACAGTAAAAGCATTCATATTCAGAGACGTCTAAGATGCTTTGATTTGTCAGTATTTTCACTGACAGAGAATGCCTTCTGCACATTGCACAGCAGGACAAGCTAACAGCACAAGGGTAACCAAGGACAGTAACGCAAATCCCAGTGTATTCTACACACACAAAAACACCCCCAGACACTCACTATTATAGTAGGAAAGGAACAGTACTCTTCCCTGAACAAAGCCTGAATAGCTGTGCAAAAAAAGCACATCTGCTGGAACACGTGTGAACTCGTGCCCTTGGTCCTCCTTTAAATGGATCCACAGTCGAATGATCTGCCTGCTGAGAGACTCACAGTAATATCGCCCGAAACGCATACATATACATCTCTACCCGTTTATCCTGGGCAGGTTCGCAGGGAGTACTGGAGAGAGGCATTGGGCGAGAGGCAGGAATACACCCTGCATAGGCCGCCAAATCTATTGCAGGGCACACACACCACACAGAAAGGCCCAGACCCATGCATACATAATAATAATAATAATAATAATAATAATAATACAAAAACTGTTTTTGACTGCTGAAAGCACTTTTTACATTAATACGATCAGAAATGCCAATATGAGGTGTTGCTAAGTATATTTAATAATTACATTATCCCCATATATTCATTAAAAACAAACCCTCCACCCCTCCCCCCGCACGCACACACACGCACACACACACACCAAACACCCCATCTTATTGGTTAATCCACTTCTCTTAATTGAGTCAAGGTACGAGGCGGCTAGCAGCTAGCAGCGCTCAGTGAATAGCGCGCTGAAACACGGCTCGCCGTGTGAGCGGTGTGTGTGTGTGTGTGAGCGGTGTGTGTGTGTGTGTGTGTGTGTGTGTGAGCGGTGTGTGTGTGTGTGTGTGTGTGTGTGTGTGTGTGTGTGTGAGCGGTGTGTGTGTGTGTGTGTGTGTGTGTGCGTTTGCGCTAGCCTGCAGCTCGGAGACTGAACCGCGATGCGCTAGCACGCATGCTAACATTGCAGGTGTGCTACCCTGGCGAGGCTAATTACAGGCGCAGAGCCTTCGCGGCGCGATACAGCCTTTCCACAGCCACACGCTCTCCCTGCCCAGCTGATCAAAACTGGCTGTTTACTCGCACGAAAAAAAGAAAAAAAAAAACACAGCTGATGACCCTTGAAAACCTCCCCCCCGAGAGGAAATTGTGATGCAAACAGAGTTAAAGAGTGCAACTATTACCAAAAACAAACCAGGAAGACAACAGTCTCCTAGGGCCCCTGTAATCCTCTATGACACATTGTCTATAATGTACTCGTTTATGGAATCTATTTAGGTTGCACCTCCCATTAACATGTTCCAACAACCGTTCTCTGAAAAGCTATAAACACCTCACCTTACTAATTTGATTATAAAAATTTGATTACGAAACTATAATCTCATTAGTATCAGCTCACATAATGAAAATTGGACCTGTGCTCCTAAGCTAATTACGAGGTAAGAGGTAAAGATTCTTTCCAGGAAGCAGGTTTTAATGATTTTTTTACATTTATTTAATTAATAACATTTGTGAATTCCACAAGCGAGCAGCAGGGGTGAGCTAATTGGCTGGGACTGTGCGCGCGCTGGTCTCCTCCCAGCAGTTGTAAAATGTGGCTACTGGCTTTTCGCAGCGAAATGAGCAGACATGTTTCCGGGGAGGTAACCTTTTCCAGGGCTGCCATCCCCGGCCAGAGAGTCGTAAAGTTCTTGAAGCCTAACATTCCTGCTGAGGAAATTATACCGTTGGAGAAATGCTAAGATTCCTCCTGAGCAGCCATTTTCTCCGCTCTTACATTGCTGACAACCCCCTGACCCCACCTGCTTGTACCATAGAGCGCAGCAGTATGTTGGATGTAGCTGCAAATGTCACACAGCAGTGTTATTCGCTCTACTGAGTGACGACCCAGTCAAATCGCTTTTTTCCACACCCAGCACGGAACATTCTGCAGAAATGGAAGTGTAATGTTCCACAGTGGTGTGCGCAATTATACTTCACAAAAAAACATCACTGAAGGAGAATAAAACATCATACTGCATTGCAGAAGAATATGATTGTGATGATATATGAATATGAGATGAATATTGAGGATATTCTGGCGAGGTTTCACCAGTTTTCCCTCCCTGAGAGTAATGCCATCCCCACAGTGCCTGGTCTTTGAGCCCCTCTAATCTCCTCCCTACGCATCCAAAGTGAGCCGAACCAGCAAGCAACATAAGAGGCTGTTTAAGGGCCCCACGGCCACCAGGGGGTGCCCTAATTATTCTAGGATATATATTATTTATAATGCTGGGTTGGGAGGGGGGGCCCTTGAAGACTAGGCAAGGCCGGCACTGCTCTGGAATAGGCTGATCTGAGGTGACAGCAGTCATGCAGCAGCATTAAAACACAGGGGCGTGACCATGGGTCCGGTTCTGAAGAGCCTCAGGGTCAGCTGACTGCTTCTGTGACTCAGCGCTTCATTAATTATTCAAAGCAGATGATTACACGGCCAGATTAAACTTGTTTTTCCGTTCCTGAAACACCAAGAGGTTGATACAGGACTTTCTGAAGCCACTTATTAAGCCATCAAAAGATTATGACACCTTGGATCAACTCACATAAAAATTCAGCCTCCACAGGTGTGGCAAATTTTACCCCGACAAGGTCAGGTGTTTTAGTGATGGGCTTGAAAAAAAAAACCTCAGTGTCCCCTTTTGGGATCTGGACACCCCAAGCATAGACTTACACCATTACAACAACCTTTTCAATTGGTTCTTACAGCTTGGGAGCTTGGGGTTCTTGGGAGCAGCTTGCTATGACACTTTGCTTATAGCTGGTCATGTGACCTGAGAAACAGGAAGCCATGGCAACTGACCTCTGTGACATAAACACCAACTATTTCCACTCATATCTGCATTTACAGTTGGGTACTTTTAAAATATATACTCCATTTATATGGCTGGATATTTACTGAAGTAATCCACGTTAAGCACCTTACTCAAGGGTACAACAGTAGCGGCACACCCAGGATTTGAACCTGCAATCTCTGAGCAACAGGCCCAGTGCCCTAACCACTATATTTACACGGCTCAGAATATGATCATCTGCCAAAAGCATAGAGGTGTTTAAAAACGGTGAATCACCCAAATGAAGTAGAGTTTGGGGCAGCCATTTCTACCGTTCAGGGACTGGTCTGTTGGGCTGGTAAGCGGTGTGTGCACAGGGACAGTTCAATTAGCCTCATTAGTAGTGAGTGCACAGGGACTGGTCTGCTGGGTCTGTTTAGTGGTGTGTGCACAGGGACTGGTCTGTTAGCCTTGTTAGCGGTGTTTGCACAGGGACTGGTCTGTTAGCCTTGTTAGCGGTGTGTGCACAGGGACTGGTCTGTTAGCCTTGTTAGCGGTGTGTGCACAGGGACTGGTCTGTTAGGGTCTGTTTAGCAGTGTGTGCACAGGGACTGTCTGGTAGCCTTGTTTAGCAGTGTGTGCACAGGGACTGGTCTGTTAGCCTCGTACGTGGTGGGTGCACAGGGACTGGTCTGTTAGCCTTGCTAGTGGTGTGTGCACAGGGACTGGTCTGTTGGGTCTGTTTAGCAGTATGTGCACAGGGACTGTTCTGCTAGCCTCGTTATCGGTGGGTTCACAGGGACTGGTCTATAGGGGCATGTGCACAGGGACTGGTCTGTTAGATTTGTTAGCTGTGCGTGCACAGTATTTTTAGTTATACTGCTCGCGTTCCATTCATTCACCTTTATTGGTGAGCTATAGGAGCACTGCGCTAATGTCATCCAGTGCAGCTATCCTGCTGGCTTACTCCATTCAGGAACGACACCTCGCAGTCGGGTTACTCTTAGCGTTACAGACGCAATGCCATATTAGGCCGTAACTGTAAGCTTATTGGTGTTGGATTTCATAAGCTTTCCAGAACTGAGTTATGTGTTTGGATTTCCCATCGGTTACAGTAAACGAGTTGCCGATACACCCAGGACAGGCTCTGCGGTGTCTGATTAGGTTTGGGATATCTGAGGGGTTCCCAGCGTACAATCTGTCAGGGGCAACCGGACGGGGAGGAGGAGCGGCAGTCCATCCCCGGGGTCAGGAGGGGGACTGTAACGGTATTCCCGCCGCGGACCGGAGAGGCAGCGCCTGGGTAATGCGTCCCCCCACCCCCCCCGCCACCCTGTTATCATCGCCGTGACCTTCCGCCGCCGTGTAGGACAAGCTGTTCAGTCAGCGGCGCCTAATCTGAGCGCCATCATCCCCCCCCCCCCCCCCCCCCCAATGTTTCCGCCCACGTCCCGCCGATACATCAACCGATAAGATTGGTTTTTAAAGGGACAGCGCGCATTTATCTGGGGGTGGGGGCTTAGCTGATACTTAACCATCTCCTTTGAAATGGGGGTGGGGGGGGCTTGGGAGGAGGTGTCCCCAGTGGTGCGGAGACAAATGCAGCTCTGCTTCAATTACAGGGCAGGACCAGGTGCTTCATGTGTCATGGCTGCCACTAGGACAGTATGCTATCTCTGCTCTTCCTGTCTGAAACGGCATTTCAGTGCGGAAGTGCTGAATTAGTAAGGCCTTCCAGAGCTCTTACAGGACTTCAGACCACAACAGAACTTCAGAAGGCCGCAACAATAAAAGCCAAATTGCACATTGCAATGTAATATTCACAAAGTACAAATCAGCATATTTAATAATAAGCTAATATTGTTTGTATGGCAAACTCAAACAATGTTATTCTGTAAAATAAATTATATTCAAGATTAAAGCCTTCTTAAACACTCCAGAATTGCACATTTGTAACTACCTACAGAGACCAAGAGGGTAGATTTGATTATTCTTGGGTATAAGACATCAAACACCCAATTTAGCTTATGCAGGTCATTAACAAACTTAAAATTAGCCCACTCAGTCCTCTGAGGAAACCACATTGTACATTCTCTGCACATTGCTTTGAGTCATAATACATTATTTATAAATGTCCCTCACTGGGGATTCTGGGAAACAGAGTACATAATTCTCTGACACTTTTATTATTGTACCTAAAATGGTCTCTGCCTAAATTTCACTTCAGTTTCGTCGCGGCCTCCCTTATCCACATTAGCATATAAACTCAGAGGAGATTACTCAGGTACAAATGAAGACCTGAATCGTACGAGATGAAGGTCCACAGAAAAAAAAATCTGTCTTTAAGAGCTGCCTTTAAGAGTTCTGAGGATTGAGCGAAATAGAACTAGACACAGTTATGTAACCCCTTTCTCCCCCTCCCCCCCCCTCTGCAAAACAGACATAATGGAGAAGCTGTTGCATAAATCAGGGTTTCTGTGGACCTCATTATAAATCTGTCTGAATCGTCATCTGGGGTCAGGGAGACAGGTGAAAGGTGAAAGGTCGACAGGTTAAAGGTCAACCTTCCCACTATCCTAAATGTCTCTGTACCTGTACTCCTCCTGGGTGAATATGGGGATCACAGAAGGCTGAAGAACGGTGATTTCGACAACGGTCCTGTTCAGCTTCACGGGGTCCCCGTCGTCATAGGCGATGATGACCAGCTGTCAGAGAACAGGAGAAAAAACAAAAACAAACGACATAAAACGGAAGAGAAAATGGCCGTTTGTAGAGGATTAAACGCATCGAAGCACTAGCATCTGAGCCGGGGAGGAAACCCGTTGACGTGAATGTGATCTGTTCTATACTGACGCCTCTCAACGACCCCACTTCCTGTCGGTTCAGCCTCACACTCCACTCAGTCATGCTCCACCGGAAGCTTCTGTGCCCCTGGCCCATTTCTTTATTCATTTTTTTTTTCATTTATTTTGTTTGTTTTTTTTAAAAGGGGTGAGTCGGGGATGCCTGGCGGTCGCGCTTACTCTGAAGGTCACGCTGGGCTCCTCGTTGAGATTGACCCGGGTGACCACCCTTCCGGAATCTGCCTCCACGTCGAAGATGCTGCCGCTGTAGGGAAACTGGTCCAGGTCCACCCTGTAGCGCACGCGACTGGCAGCCGTGCCCTAAGGGGAGGGAGGAGGGAGAGCCAGCGTTAGAGTTCCCCCTGTCTGCCCAATCTCGTGCCCGCTCACTCGCCTAGAGCCAGTGTTATTGTCCCCCATCTCCCCAACCCCATGCCCACTGCCAGCGTTAGTGCCCCCATCTCCCCAACCCCATGCCCGCTCCCTCCCGTACAGCCAGTGTTAGAGTGCCCATCTCACCAACCCCATGCCCGCTCCCTCCCCTAGAACCAGTGTTATTGTCCCCCATCTCCCCAACCCGATTCCCGCCTCGTCATATAAGTGTCACAGGGGTTCTACAGTTCTATGCTTTTTTTTGTCAGGGTACAGTGGTGCTCCTGATCTGATCTGAAATTTAGGAACACACAGCAAAATGGAGGAGCACAAACTACATAGGCAATTAGTTTTTCCCCCGCCCCCCCCACTGACAGAAACATGTTCAGAATTACCAGTAATAAAAGTTATAATGTTTTAATCAGCAAAACTTTTTTTTTTTACCCTACTGTATGCAGAGCTGAAGTTATCAGTGCTTGGCAGGGGGTTCCCAGGTTTCATCCAGTCTGTGAAATAGGTCTCCTCCTCATGTACCAGTGTTCATTTGCTTCCATGGGGGTTACTTCTCCCTCGTATTCCACCGGACGAAAATAACTTTCAGTGTTCTTAATTAGAGAAAACTAGCTTAACTGTTACTGTCGATGAGCGGTACCACGCTAAAGTTCGATGAAAGTTTTAAAAGATTTGAAACGCACACTTATCATCTGAGAGAGAGAGACTTCTTGGTCCGGCCTCATTAATACAGATGAGTTTGATTTTATTCACTCGCACGCCCCACAGCCAGCTCATATTTAATCTGTGGCCCACAGTGCCGCGGACGGGACTGTGTAAAAAGTTCAGTGCTTTCCCTGGCTCAGAAAGAAGCTTTACAGTAGATGGTGTCTAAGTGCATCCGGTCTGGCTGAGTCACCACGGCTAACCCTTGTACCACCTTCTATTCCAGACTCCAGACCATGCTTTAATATTTTATGACATAGACTGTTGTCCTAGTTTATGCATTCTTCTCATGCCTTTTAAATTCAATTTTAGAATTTTTTCCATGGCTAAGAGGACTGGAGAAGGTACAGTACATGGGTTTGTCAGCAATAATTCATTTGTTTCCAGTAAGGATCATGATAAGTGACCGGGAGGTTGCTTTAATGCCATTAAAGATGATGCTCAATGGCTTCAGTCATTAAGGCCATGGTACACAGGCAACATTTTGAGCTGATGCAGACCCACAGCATGTTTATTCACCATGCTTTAATTTCCCAGAGTTCACTCTGTTTAATCCTCCCTGATTTCCATCCCGTTTGCTCGCTCACCTTCATCGTTCTCACCGGCAGAATTTCACGTCCAGGCTTGCAGCTGCGGTTTGTGTTAGCGTGCAGGTTTGTGCTAGCGTGACGGTTTGTGTTAGCACACGTTGTTTTTGTTAGCGTGCAGGTTTGTGCTAGCGTGACGGTTTGTGCTAGCACGTGTTGTTTATGTTAGCGCGCAGGTTTGTGTTAGTGTGGTGGTTTGTGTTAGCGTAGCGGTTTATGTTAGCGCGCAGGTTTGTGTTAGCGCGTGGTTTATGTTAGCGCGCAGGTTTGTGTTAGCGTAGCGGTTTGTGTTAGCATGTCGGTTTGTGTTAGCGCGCAGGTTTGTGGTAGAGCGTGGCAGTTTTTGTTAGCATGGCGGTTTCGGCTATCCTCTCATCTCCTCTAAAAGCTAACAGGTTACCGCCCCGGAGTGTGTTCTGGAGGCCCGGGGCTCTGGCCCGGCTGGGTTTACCGAATCAGCGACAGAGGAAGTGCACCGAGCGATAACACTCAGATAATTTAGAGGCTGCCGCCGAAGAGCACCCCAGAGACACCGGCTCAAAATAATCCATCTTCCCACGGAATAAATGACAGATAACTGCCGCCTGAATCATGGGGCTTTGGAGCAGAGTCAAAAACCCTCACAGCCTCTGGACAGACAGACAGACGGACTAACTGACTGAGTGATAGGCAGATGGATAAATATATATTGATCAGGGGTGTCCAGTCTTATCCGAAAAGGGCCAGTGTGGGTGCAGGAGTTTGTTTCAGCCCAGCATTACGACATTTGATTAATTTAATTAACTAATCATGGTCTTCAATCAGGACCTTGATAAGTAGAATCCGGTGTCATAGTGCTCGGCAAGAACAAAAACCTGCACCCACACCAGCCCTTTTCGGATAAGATTGGACACCCCTGATATAGACAGACTCCCTGTTTTATATGCTGGCTGACAGGTAAATAGACACATGGACATACAGTGACAGTGACTTTAGCCTGAATTACTGTTCTTTAACTGACAGATAAGGGCAAGTGTCCTATTTGTCTTCTCCAAACTGTTTCCGGGGGGCGACATAGCTCAGGAGGTGAGAGCGGTTGCCGGTTCGATCCCCTGCCCTGGGCGTGTCAAAGTGTCCCTGAGCAAGACACCTAACCCCTAATTTCTCTGGTGAATGCGAGGCATCAATTGTAAAGCGCTTTGGATGAAAGCACTATAAAAATGCAGTCCATTGGCCATTTGTTTCCTTTTGTGAAAAAGATAAAACTTTTAGCAAATAAGGTACTGTTTATACTTGTTTACTGGAACATCGCTATGTGTTAACACCACTTTGGGCTAACGGGTGTCTTCATTCCCTCACTGATTTGACAAGTTCACGTTTAAATGTCAGACATTCTGTACACAGAACCTTTCACAACGTATTGAGAATTGTGAAGAGTAAAATATTCCTGCAGAGTAGAAACATTTGTTTGAGATTTTACAACTAAACAGAATATTTAGATGAACATGAAAACCCTGACTGGACTCCACTGACTTGGCAAAGTAAATGTTTTTTTTAGTTTTTTTTTCAGTTTACTCTGATGATAAAGAAAAAAAAACACCATTTCAATTTCTCGCTATCTGGAAAGTTTTACATATCAGCTAAAACCACACTTGTCAGCCACACGTTTCTTTCATAGCTTCAGATGTGCATAACTTACAAATAAAAACGGGGACAAGTTATGAATAAACCAACAGTCAGAGGTTTAATGAAACAGAGATGCTGCTATCTAGAGCCAAAGGACAGATAATGCTCAGAGATATCACTGTAAACGTGGAATAAAATTTCACTGCCCTGCTGGTGATGAGCAGCTGTTTGAGACCATGTGATATGATGAGTCATTGCTTAGCGCCAAGCTGAAAATGCGCCTCACGGACATTAAAGTATTGGTAAACGAATAAAATAAAAATTTAGGACGAGTCGTTCCCAGCAAGTTTGTGGGAGTCACCTTGAAACTTGTAGCTTGGAGTTTCTTGCTTGTGGCTTCGATGCTGGCCTAATCTCCCAAAATCCTTTGCAATAAAACGAAATTATTAGGCCTCGATTTCAAGGGAAATTCTGTGACTTCTAATGTAGCCATCAGTAAGATTAATGTGCATGACCTGAATCTTCTGTAAGCTCTGTAAGTTTAGCCAAGAAGGCCCTGTTCCACTTTTTTTACACATGGGCAAATCTGGATGCAAGCTTGTCTGTGGAGGATGTAGAAAAATGGAATTATGGGAAATGGAGTTTGCTTCGCTGCAAATCTGTATTGACGACTGTCATGAATGCCCCACAGCTGCCCTATACCATCTACGAAACTGCAGTAGGTCCCAGGGAAAGATTAAAAAAATCAGACCTTTAACCTAATCTGGTGCTTCATCTGTAGTCTTATGAGATACTGACAGCACATTCAGCAGTGCTGCTCTCAGACTGCTAGGCTCACACCCCATGCTTCTCTCGGGACAGTAACAGTATCTTATCAATTTCTGTCCTTAATTCTGCCCGTAATTTAAATGGGTATCTGTAATATGGAGTAAAAAAACATTTTGGTAAAAAAAATGCACTCACCCAATGCAAAATCACCCAATGCAAACAATCATTAAAAAAAAACATGCACAAATACTGAACAAGAGTCACACAGTAATCAGTGCATTCGCTTCTGAATTCATAAGCGATTGTTTCATAAAGTGGCCGCGTGCGTCTGCTGGTGAAGATGCGCTGTGTGTTTGTGGCGGTTGAGGAGCGCGGTCTCTTAATACGGAGACAAGGGCCTCGTTCAATCAACACCTGTCCTTCATTCTGACACGCAATTAAAAAAAAACAAGCCTCCTTCGCCGTGGCACCGCGTTTGACTTCAGCCAGCAGCATAAAATTAACTTGGCAAGCCGCGTATTTTTATTTTTTATTTTTTAATAGGAAAAAGTTACACTTGTATTTATTTGTAAGTCAAATTTTAAGGACGAGTGTTGATTGCGTTGGGGCCGGGGTATTCACAAACGACATTTGGGCTGGGTTAGGAGTCGTTCTGCGGGCTGTGAGATGGTCACTGATAGGCTCTTTACGGCTCCCTTGGGCTGTGAGACGGTCACTGATAGGCTCTTTACGGCTCCCTTGGGCTGTGAGATGGTCACTGATAGGCTCTTTACGGCTCCCTTGGTTACGGGCCTGCGTAATGAGAGGCTGTGAGTGTAACCGGCCGCAGACGCACTCCCCAAAGCCATTAAAGCGTTTCATTACCCAGCCTCTCATCTAAAAAAACGCGGATTAGAGAACAGATCCTTTCCCTTTCCTCAGGGGGGCGCTGTTTCTCACCATGACTCAGTGACCTACCACCACCACTTCTTGAGACGGTTAACTGCACATCGCCTGGAATATTATTATTAAGCAGAACGGAACCTGTGGTGGTAACTGAGCTATTGATGCTGAAGAAACCAAACAAAGGGAAATTACACTTCGCTGACTGCCCCCCCACACCCTTTTATCGCTGGTGCTCAAAATGGACGCCATAATTATCAGCTTGAAAACAGCACGCTATGTTTATGTTACATATATTAGGAGCATGTAGTCATAATCAAATTATTTGTCCTTTGTGAATTCTGGGTTTAGTAATTAGTAAGCGTGATTGAAAATAAATAGCACCTGTAAACAATGCAGTTCATTACAGTGAGACATCTGAAGTCTTTCGGTATTTACTGGCATAACTTGCTTACTGCATTGTGCGTGCGCGTGAGTGTGTGTGCATGCGTCTGTGTGTGTTTGTGTGTGTATGTGTGTTTGAGTGTGTGTGTATGTGTGTTTGTGTGTGTGTGTTTGTGCGTGTTTGTGCGTGCGCGTGAGTGTGTGTGTGCATGCATGTGTCCGTGTGTGTTTGAGTGTGTGTGTGTGTATGTGTGTTTGAGTGTGTGTGTATGTGTGTCTGTGTGGGTGTGTGTGTGTGTGTATGTGTGTCTGTGTGGGTGTGTGTGTGTGTCTGTGTGTGTTTGAGTGTGTGTGTATGTGTGTTTGTGTACAGTGTGTATGTGTATGTATCTGCGTGTGGGTGCACAGTGCTGCAGGTTAGAGAGACTAATCCTAATTGACGCTGTTACTCCTGTGCTAGCCGCGCCGCCGCAGGGCTGCTGTGTCCTTGGCTGTGCTGCTGCTATGCTGCTGCGCGTCTCGCTAACCTTGCAGCGGCGGTTTCACACGACACAAATCACTGCAGACCGAGTGGGCCCTGGGTGAGCCAATGGAGGGCCACGGTGGCTTCGTCTGTCACACACACACATACACACACGCACATAGATACGCATACACGCACACACATACACACACGCACACGCACTGACGCGCACACACACACACACACACACACGCATGCACACACACACACGCGCGCACATGCTCACACAGATACGCGCACACACATACACACACGCACACAGATACGCATACACGCACACACATGCACACACGCACACAGATACTCATACACACACACGCATGCATGCACACACACAGATACGCATACACGCACACAGACGCGCGCACACACACACGCACATGCTCACATAGATACGCACACACACACATGCACACCACTTGCAGAAGTAGTAGTGTCATGTTATGGCAGTGAATACCTAAAGACCCATTTAATCTGTGCTCTATTAAACGCCTGCCGCCCAGCCGGGAGGGGTGGGGGGGGATGCGTGGGTTCCTGACTCAACGCTCATTTTCGGATGGGGGGTGGGGGTTTGGACGGAACCAGGAGACGGGACAGGAGAGCCTGTGGGCCTGGTCTCAAACAGGGCCAGCACCTGCACAGTTTTAAAAAGGCTCCATTAAAATGGTTTCATTTCTTTACGGGTAGACAGTTCTGGAACCCAGTAACATTCAGGCCACACTTTTGCCAGAGGACGTACCCTGTCGTGCTTGTGTGTGTGTTGTGTTTGTGTGTGTGTGTGTGTGCCTCTTTGAGTGTGTCTGTCTGAAATCTTCCCACTGCTGTGCAACAGAACCTGCTGGTTTTACTCAAAAAATGTCGCCGTAGGCGCAGTACACCATGAAAAGACTATGCTGTGATGTGGAGGGTAGGAGGCAACAATGAAAGGATAGATAGAACTCCAAAATGGCCGTTCCATTGACCACGACCATCATTCACACACAGCAGGGTCTGTGCTTTAAGGACCGGCCCCTATAGTCCACGAACAGGACCCGTGTTTACCATTACATTACATTACATCACATTACAGGCATTTGGCAGACGCTCTTATCCAGAGCGACGTACAACAAAGTGTATAACCATAACCAGGAACAAGTATGACGAAACCCCTAGAGAGAAGTACCGGTCCAAGTACAGGGAACAACCGCATAGTTCAACTTGGACCCTGATGGTTAAACTGATTAACACTAACAACGAGAACGGCAACAACGCAATCTATGGAAAAATAAAAATAAATAAAAATACAATTAGTCGTTAAGACAGGCGCATCGACTAAGTCACCTATGAAACAGCTGCCTAGTTACAACCCTAAGTTTTAGTCATTTACAGGGGGGAAGGGAGGGATGGGGAGAGGTGCAGCCTGAAGAGGTGGGTCTTCAGTCGTCGTTTGAAACCACACACAGCGCAGTCATCCTCTGCCTCTACTGAGTACTGATAGCAATGGCATGTGTGTGTCCGCATGCGTGTGCGTGCATCTGTGTGTGTGTATTTGTGTGTGCATCTGTGTGTGTGTGTGTGTGTGTATGCATCTGTGTGTGTGTGCATCTGTGTGCTTGTGTGTGTATTTGTGTGTGCATCTGTGTGTGCATCTGTGTGTGTGTGTGTGTATTTGTGTGTGCATCTGTGTGTGTGTATGCATCTGTGTGTGTGTGTGTGTGTGCATCTGTGTGCTTGTGTGTGTGTCTTTGTATACATGTATTTGTTTGTGAGTGTATGTGTGTATTTTTGTGTGTGGGTGTGTGTGTATGTGTGTGCATCTGTGTGTGTGTGTGTGTGTGTGTCCGTGTGCGTGTGGGTGTCTGTGTACGAGTGTGTGTGTGTGTGTGTGTGTTTGTGTGTATTTGTTTGTGTCCGTACGCGAGTGGGTGTGTGTGTGTTTTTGTGTGTAAGCGCACACTCGTGTGTATGCACGCACGCACGCACAATAGAACCAAATGCTTTTATTCAACAGGTGGAAGTAATCCATAAACAGGCCGACGCCCCCCCGACATCAGCACCGAGTCCGCGGGAGAAGCAACCCGTGGAGCAAACACAATTATTCGCTCTGTTTTAATACTTTTTGTCTTCATTCACTGACAGGCAGTAAAAATGCATTTTATCAAAGATGCAGCAGCCTGCCATAAACAGAGGAAAGCATTTCCACACCCCGCGACGGATCGCTGCTAACAGTGAAATCATTTCCGCGAGCTCGGAGGAACCGGCTCTTGGCACCTGCAGCGTGCCGTTTCAAACGGTTCCTCAGTCTCAGGGATACTCGAGCACGTCTGTCGAATGGATACAGAGACACACGGTACTTATGATATCACCTTGGACAGGATTACAGTGACTGTATTGTTCAGCTGCCACATTCAGCCAGCGACGGCTAATGCACGCCATTTACTGTCTCCTGCGAATAAAACGTTAGCAACCTGGCAAACTGCACTGTCTGATTCAGGAATGTGCTTCTATGCAGAACCAGTCAAGTGCGGCGTAGTGGGCGGCAGTGCAGTATAATGGGTACGGAGCTGGTATTGTAACCTAACGATCGCAGGTTCAATTCCCGGGTAGAACGCTACGGTTGTACCCTTGAGCGAGGTACGTGAACGGCATTGCTTCAGTATATATCCAGCTGTTTAAATGGATGCAATGTAAAAATGCTATGTAAAATGTTGTGTAAGTCGCTCTGGATAAGAGTGTCTGCTAAATGCCCATAATGTAATGTAAAAGTGCAGCTTGTACCTTTACATCAAAAGCAGTGACATTAGAACCACAAGCCTATGCCTAGGTACCAGATTAGCTGTTTTACAAACGCTACACTGCAGTGATAGGACCAGGTATCTTTTCTGAAGTGTGTTGTGTCTTGTCTGTGAAGAAGGCAAGATTGAAATTCTGTCTGCCTCGAATGATCGAGGGAGTCAGGATTAACCTGCCACCTAAAACACCCTCCGTCTGATCCATGTGAAGCCCCATCATGCATTGCCAAACAGGTCCCTGAATCCACAGTTTCCACCGGTGCCTCCAGATTGAATCCAGAGCGTGGGCTATGTCACACTGGTGCTGCCAGATTGAATCCAGAGCGTGGGCTATGTCACACTGGTTAGAACAGCTGATTTACGGAAGCTGCCAGATTGAATCCAGAGTGTGTCACACTGGTGCTGCCAGATTGAATCCAGAGCACGGGCTATGTCACACTGGTGCTGCCAGACTGAATCCAGAGCGTGGGCTATGACACACTGGTTAGAACAGCTGATTTACTGGAGCTGCCAGATTGAATCCAGAGTCTCTGAGGCTCCTCCCAGCCAGCAGCCCGTGATTGGCTGGGAGGAATTCAGTCAGGACTGTTGCCAGATGTTTGGCCCTGCTTTTAATTCACAAAATGATTCCTCAAATTCCCACATCTTCGGCCGACTTCTCATATGAAATGTTTTAATTTTAAAATACCTAATTTATCATCGACTCCCACAGAGTTACAATCTGTGTGAATCTTTTTCCCATGGATTATAGAAAGCGCCAACATTTGGGGGAATATCCTCTTACCTGGCAACCCTGGCAGGAAGTGTTGCATCTAATTACATTACTACCACATTAACCATTGCAATAACTGGACTTCTCAGCAGTACACAGCTGGGCTATCCATGGAGCATCATAGTTAAATGGTGCACAGCAGAGAGCTAATGCACATCACCTTTCTTTAACCCAAGCTATCTATCTGCCCACACTCACTGTTTAGTTTATAAACGCCGCGGTTCTGACTCCATCGCGTCTCTCAAAGTCATTTTCAGCACCATTTCTCACGCAGTCCTGTTACTGCAAGCTTGACGGGAGATGGATATGCTGCCATATTAAGCTTGACACAGGAAATGAGATTTGAACTTTCCGGAAGGTAACTGATCACAAGCTGAAAATGCAGCAGATTTTCTGGGTATTTGTCCCCAATAATTTGGCTAAATAGGATGCTGCTGCGTGTAACCTTTCCAAGGAAGTGGATACCTGCTTCACTCTGAAAGCGATGAAAGTTATTACAAAGCTTACTATTTTGCAAATGTCGCCATGTTACTTCACATGAAAACGGTAAATTATGTGATTTCAGCTTTGTAATCAGCTGTGGAAACCCTATGCTTGGTGAAGGGAGGGTTCCAGTTTTCAGTCTGTTTGAGTAGAACAGAGTGCTCAGGTGTCTGTGTTGCACGCTTGGTGGGGGGCGGGGGAGGGTTTGGGCGTCCCTGTTGCCTGCCAATGAGAGCCCAGCCGTCACCCCTACTCACTGGGGGGTCCTGATCCTCGGCGAACACAGTGGTGATGATGGTCCCCTTCTCAGCGTTAGGAGCCACCATCCCCCGGTACAGCGGCTGGCTGAACACTGGAGAGAAATCGTTCATATCCTGCGGAAAACACACACACACACACGCACGCACACACACATGCGTGCACGCACACACGCATGCACGCACACACACATACACACACACACGTACACCCAATATGAGCTTCAAATTACAGGGTTCCTGTTTCCCTCCAAAATTAGTGGTTAACATGAACACATAACTGATTAAAAACACCAGGAATGACCAAATACTGCACCCACAAACTGCTTGGATTTTTTTTGTCGTTGGACGTGTAAAGACCATACCTTTGCAAAATATACACAGATCACTACATACCAGCAACAAAGCATAGGCTATTGATGTGTAAAAACCTCACCTTTTCAAAACGGACACAGATGTAGCACAAATGTAACATGATCACAGATGGTGCATGACATGGGACTCAAAAAATCTAGAGCTTGATAAATCGCAGCTACACGACCTGCAGACAGAACCCTATAATTCTATACTTCTACAATTTCCAGTCCAGCGTCAGGCATTTAACTTGGACGATGGGGCAGTTCCCAACAGCCAGACTTCAGATCGATCCTGCGCTTCCTACGATCCGAATGCACGTGCAGGTCCGCACCGCGCAGACGTGCGATGTGTGCAAAGAGACAAACGTATTTTTTCGCCGTCCGCACTTTCGCACTTCGCCAGAGCCAAGGAGCGGATATTTCTGTGGTTCCACCCTCAGTTCCGTCTCTTCTTTTAGCCCTTGCGCTAGGACCTGATATCTGAGCATTTCATTGACCCGCGCGCGTAAAACCACAACAAGCGCCCCTCATAGGCCGCCCGCCATCGCTATCGGCCGGGGGGACGACCGGCGCTGCGAGAGTCACAGGAGAAGAGAGAGCGAAGAAACATGCCATCCATACCATGAGCAAACCATTTGCATATTTTCTATTAGGCAATGGAGCCTAACATAGACTGCCCCCCGCCCCCAGCCCCCCAATATAAACAAGCAAAGCTGTTTTCCATCCGTATGCATTAAGACAGAATGCATATCTGAAATAGCCTACTCTTTCACTGTTTAGATGGCGGTTACTTTAATTTTCTTCATCACATAATGTCCAAATGTACCAAAATGTACAAATGAAAGAAGAAAAATGTATTCTGAATAATACTGAAAAAAAACCTTTCTTTTCAAAAAAATAATCTGCAGTAATTAATTGCAATGTGCATTACAATGGCACAAAGGGGAGCTTCTATATCAAAGTGAATAGAAATTTGCTTCAATAAAGTTGAATAAGACCTCAAAATGAGGATATTCTGACGCTGAGTTGTCCATAGACAATTTCTCCAAAATTTGAATAATTCCATCGTCCTAAAATTGCAAACATGAGAACAACGGGACACCGTTATGTCTAGCATTGCAGTAAAGAGAACAGCCAGCCAGTCATACACTGATGCTCTCTCTGAATTGCAAGCAGGCAATTAACCATAATGCTATTCATTAGCTGGATAGCTAGCTAATGACAGCTGGGGGTGACTAAAACGTTATGTTTTTAATAGTATCGTCATAGCAAATCTCATGCCTGGCTAGCTAAGTTAGATAACTGTCTAAATAATTTTGTATGGCTAGCTAGCACATGTTGCTGAGTACATGTTCTTCAAAGTACAGCAGACATGTAAGTACAGGTCAGTAGCAGTTAAAGATCTGTGCTGATACACCTTTATGGAGAGAAGGCTGATTAGCATTAGGGCTAATCAATTTCACTTCCTGTCTTTTGAGGCTTTCGTCGAATGCAAACATTTCACTTGAACCGTAGTTTTTTTGTACTTAGTTGATATTAACCTGAGACTTAATTACATAATTGCATGTGAGGTTTTCTTTGAAGCAGAGTCATTCCAGTGCAGGGTAGTGAAAGGCAACTGACTGGCATTGAACCGCCAGGGCACCGAACAGCGTCTGCTTTGAAACGCGAACCCGGGATGAAAGGGGAGTAAACAGACTCTGTGTTCGCGAATTACATCACACGCTAGCATTTCACAGAGGCCTGCCTATTATTTTAAAAAGAAAATAAACATCCGTCAATACGCTCGATTCACCGCAAAAGGGCACGCCATTTGAGACCAGATGAAGGGCGAAGGGTGAAACGCTTATTCAGGGTGAGAAACCATTTATTGGCAATCTGTAAGTAAGATAATTACAGGATGCAATCGCTTCTTTCAGCAAAAGCGGCTTCATTTAGATCCGTTTCAATACACAGGAGAAGATTTCCAATATTCCGACATGCAAATGGACTAATGCTCCCAGAACACAGCCCTGGTTCAGGAGCAAAATGAGCTCATTTCTCAAAACATTCTAACGGAAGGCAAACCTGCCATGACTGAATGATTTGAACAAAAATATGCAAATGTATTAGTGCACTTTAAAAATGGGTTACAAATTGCTTTAAATTTGGGTTTGAAATGACATCAGCAGATGATTTTAAAAGCACACCACTTCAGTTTTAATATTATATAAAGGCTGTTTTTAAAAATGTAAAATACATAGTTATAAAGAGAAACATAATGTGGTTTATGGCATTTGCTCTCCAGTTAAGTGAATGGAAGCGGAATAGTAATTTGGTTGATTAATTTACTTTCTTTGCATTTCTTAGCCCTCATAAAAATCACTGCAACCTTCTATTCATCTATTTAATAAAATAATAAAAAACAACCAAAAAAAAAACCAGCACATCTTTTCTGTCTTTCATCCCATAACGACCAACATAGCCTTTCAAAGTTTGTGGCATGTTGGAAAAGTTTAGGAGAAAGAAAAAAAAAAAGTTGAGGGGCATACTTAGCTGCATATAGGCTTTATGCAAAAAGAAGAAGAAGAAGAAGAAAAAAACAAAATCGAACTGTTACATCAAAGCCTCAAGGGTTATACTGTAGACATTAAAGGAGCTCTTCAGTATCAAGATGCAACAACCCAAAATTAATCCAGTGGATGGAGATGCATTCATGTGTTGTACATCAAAAAAACTTGGCATGAAAAAAGCAAGCAAAGAAAGCACAACTCTCTAACTCCGGCCTTAGGATATCCCACAAATCCCCAAAGGTAACGTACCTATGAGAGAGAGAAGACAGAAATAGCTTGGCAGAAGCAAAGCAGCCAATATATATTTTTTAAAATTATGTTAATATATCAGTAATGCAATCAAGCGCTAATAAGTTATTAGTTACCAAAATAAAGAAGATTCAAACTGAAATGTGACCTTGTGTCTCGGTTTCTCATTCGGAACGAATGGAGGTGACATAGAGGAAGTGAAAACAAGCTGTTTAACTTCTAATCAGTTCAATTCTCTCTGATGCGATGGAGCAGTCGGCTTGATTTCATAAGTTAAAAAACTAAGATCCCATCTGTTTTTCCTCTAACAATACATACATTTCCAGATTTATGCTTTTACGAATGACATTTTCATATTATATAGTTAACACAATAAATGCATTATAGCTATGTACGAGAGCTCTATTAGATTCAAAAGTAATCTTGATAAACTAGTCCTGACCTTCAATATGTATTGATTATATTGTTTTCTATGCAAGGAAATTTCTATGGGTAATTTTTCTCAAATGATCATCAATCTAGGTCCCCACTTTGTGTATCTGAAACTAAAATATAGACATACACTGGAAATAAAAAGAAAAATATGAATGCTCATATTATGCATTGTATTTTGGAATCCAACCCGACCATTTCTATTTTAAATGAAGGCTCACTTCTGTTTTTTACCCCCCCCCCCCGCCCCCCCCCCCCCGCCATTTTATTGGAGTGAACGTAAAACGGGAACTGCATTACACTGAGTAAGACTTGCAGCCCAGCTCAATCTCCATGGAGACTGTCAGAAACAAAATCTTGAATTCGACTTCAAATGCCTTTGCCATAATCGTAACTATGACTGTAGATTCTCTAGCAGTAGTATTGACTGTGACTGCCCTTACCGTAATCTTCCCCGTGACCATAGACTCTCTAGCAGTAGTATTGACTGTGACTGTGGACTGTCCCTTACTGTAATCTTGACTGTGACCATAGATTCTCTAGCAGTAGTACAGACTGTGATTGTCCCTTACTGTAATCTTGACTGTGACCATAGACTCTCTAGCAGTAGTATTGACTGTGACTGTCCCTTACTGTAATCTTGACTGTGACCATTGATTCTCTAGCAGTAGTATTGACTGTGACTGTGACTGCCCCTTACTGTAATCTTGACTGTGACCATTGATTCTCTAGCAGTAGTATTGACTGTGACTGCCCCTTTCCCCTAATCTTGATTTTGACCATAGACTCTCTAGCAGTAGTATTGACTGTGACTGCCCCTTTCCCCTAATCTTGATTTTGACCATAGACTCTCTAGCAGTAGTATTGACTGTGACTGCCCCTTTCCCCTAATCTTGATTTTGACCATAGACTCTCTAGCAGTAGTATTGACTGTGACTGCCCCTTTCCCCTAATCTTGATTTTGACCATAGACTCTCTAGCAGTAGTATTGACTGTGACTGCCCCTTTCCCCTAATCTTGATTTTGACCATAGACTCTCTAGCAGTAGTATTGACTGTGACTGCCCCTTTCCCCTAATCTTGATTTTGACCATAGACTCTCTAGCAGTAGTATTGACTGTGACTGTCCCTTACTGTAATCTTGACTGTGACCATTGATTCTCTAGCAGTAGTATTGACTGTGACTGTGACTGCCCCTTACCGTAATCTTGACCGTGACCGTGGCCATCCCCGGGGGCATCCTCCCGCCGCTGTCCAGCGCCTCCACCACGAAGGTGTAGGTGGCGCCCGCGGCGGCCAGGACCTCGAAATCCAGCGGCTGGAGCACGGAGAGCCGCCCCGTGATTGGGTGGATGGAGAACAGCTGACGGGCTTCCTCCGTTCTGATTCGGTACGTGACGTTGGAGTTGAGGTCTGCATCTACGGCCTGGGTAAAACAGAGTAAAGCACAGAGGTCCAACACAGTGTTCAATCTGTAATACAAATACCAATTAACTAATGAACACAGTGTTCATCCGTACCACTAATGTTAATTAACTAACGGGCACAGTGTTCATCAGTACCACTAATGTTAATTAATTAACGGCCCCACCGTTCATTCACATAACTAATGTTAATTAACTAACGGACACAGGGTTCATCAGTATCACTAATGTTAATTAACTAACGGAAACGGTGTTCATCTGTACCACTAATGTTAATTAACTAACATTCATTCACACCTCTAATGCTAATTAAATAACTAAGAGCAGAAGCTGGCATGAAATCTGGAAACAGATTGCCCAATTGCTGTGCACCCCAACTGTTTTAAGGGTGCTCACAATGCAAGCTGTGTTTACACAAAACATTCTGACAAAATGACTTAAAACTGACGGCATCTTAACATGTCTAGTCGACCATCTGCTCAGAATTCACTGGATATGCACAGCCTGTGTTAGAACAAACATTTCAAAAGGAGGTCGGCAATTGCAGTGTTGCTACTATAATTTATAATCTGGGCCATTGACATGATTGTTTATTATTTCTACATGACAGTTTTATAGTGAGACTGGCGACATGTATAGCTAGCTATATCAAGTTTTTAGCTAATGTGCAACCCTATTTGACTGCTTGAGTAGCATAAATTTACAACCAGTCTCAACTGCAGCATAGTACTGCTTTCACAGAAGCTGCTGGAACTAGAGGGAAATGCCAGCAATCGATGGCGACTCTGGAGAATGACTGAAACATTAAAGAACTGCCATTTACATTTTTTGTATGAAATAATTAACTTGTTAGATGGTTTTATTGAAATGTTATATGAACGCAAATTTTATTTAAAAAGCGTCTATCCCTGTGGGATGTGGGACAAAAGGTCATAACTTTCCCTGCATGATCTGGTCATGCTTGGCGTCCGTGGAGCAAACCCCCAAACTCCGTTACGCCATTTCGCTGCTGCGTAGACTGATGAGCACGTCGAACTCGCCAAGTGCCCTAACGTTTCTAAGCATTTCCTGCTGCGACCGAAGTGGACAGACCACCCCATTTAACACTGGGCTCCCCTAACCTCATTTAACACTGGGCTCCCCTAACCTCATTTAACACTGGGCTCCCCTAACCTCATTTAACACTGGGCTCCCCTAACCTCATTTAACACTGGGCTCCCCTAACCTCATTTAACACTGGGCTCCCCTAACCTCATTTAACACTGGGTTCCCCGCTTTGTCATGTGGCTCAAAGCCAAAACCTGCCACTCAAGAGCTCTCACATTTCTTGGCAATAAAATCTGAGTCTTCCGTCTTGTCTCTTTATTCCTGTCAAAACCTCCAGCCAATAGGGTCCCTCGTAACATAACGACAGAAATGTGCGCCAACGACATCACTCTCGCTGTGTACCTCAATGTCATGTTCGCTTTGTAAACAGCTGCAGTGCTGTGAAAGAGCTGTTGTCTTACAGAGACAGCCACTTACACAGCCACGCTCAAAATGATGCACAGCAGGCTGCATGGCATTGAGAAAACACACTTGGCATTTTTGTATACTACAATATATATGCTGTATATCTGGATATCAGCCTGAATCTGTGTGGTACAGGTCTCCCTGCGTACAGACTGGTCCAATCACAACACCCCCAAGGACAGACTGTCCAATCACAACATCCCCAAGGACAGACTGTCCAATCACAACATCCCCAAAGACTGACTGTCCAATCACGACGTCCTCAAAAACAGCCTGTCCAACCAAACATCTCCAGACTGCCTGCCCAACCAAACCTCCCCATAGAATGCCCGTCCAATCACAGTTTCCTGAAACACAATGCCTAAAACATACCATCTTGATGAAAGGAGTGTCCACACCACAGACACACACACTCTTCACACACACTCTCCCGCACACAAAAAGACCCCTACCTCCGATCAGACACACTGACGGATGAAAAGAAAGCTGCTGGAGTCAAAGGTGTGTGTGGGTGTGGACGCTGTTCAGCGGCTGCTCAGAGGCTGCTCAGAGGCTGCTCAGAGGCTGCTCAGAGGCTGCTCAGAGGCTGCTCAGAGGCTGCTCAGAGGCTGTCTCTGATCTCAGACGCGCGGGGGAGATGCCGGGTTCAAGCTGAAAAAGCCCCCGGAGCATCCGGCGCAGACAGGATCAGATAATCTATCCCATCATGCCTCAGCCCCGCAGAGCAGCTTCAGTCCCGCGGCCGCCGGGGCCGCGCGGTCCGCCGCCAGGGTCACTCCGTCCCGCCGCGGGAAATGTCACGCGGAACAGGCGGGTAATTACCGCCCCCTGCCCGCCCCCCCTCTCCCTTGCAACCCCCCCACCCCGCCCGCACCCGCCAGACCCCCCCACCCCCACCCTCCCGACGCGCTTTTATGCACCAACATCACAGACTTGCTGAAAAGCCACACTTCCTCAGGGAACATGTTTGATAAACAAAGTGCCCCACATCAAGTGCTTCCCGCTAAAAAGGAGGCGCAGTCGGAAGGGGAAACCGTTTCTTCGCACACACGTGACTCTCAGTGACACACGCGAGTACACACACACACGGATAAACACGCACAGTATCCACAGAAATAAATTCTGCCTGCTTTGAAAGCAAAGCCTGTTTGGAAACCAAAAAAATTAATGGAACGATTCTATACGTTTTGAAATAATATTCTATACCTGTGAAATGCATTGAGAGGTTGAGCTCTAAGGACTGTGTGCATACTGAACTGTGTGAGCAGTCCAGGACAGGCTGACTGATTGGCTGTGTGGGACTGTCTGAATGGCTGTGTGTGGGACTGTCTGATTGGCTGTGTGTGAAACTGACTGATTGGCTGCGTGTGTGAGACTGACTGATTGGCTGCGTGTGTGGGACTGACTGATTGGCTGTGTGTGTGGGACTGTCTGATTGGCTGTGTGGGACTGTCTGATTGGCTGTGTGTGAGACTGACTGATTGGCTGTGTGTGGGACTGACTGATTGGCTGTGTGTGTGGGACTGTCTGAATGGCTGTGTGTGGGACTGACTGATTGGCTGAGTGTGGGACTGACTGATTGGCTGAGTGTAGGACTGACTGATTGATTGATTGGCTGATTGATTGACTGGCTGATTGATTGGCAGTCTTACGCTGAGCTGCAGGAAGACCGTCCCCACCGGGCTGTTCTCGGGCAGGTTGACGGTGTAGGACGCCTGGGAGAAGGCGGGGCTGTTGTCGTCGACGTCCCGCACCGTGACGGACAGCGTGATGGTGGCGCGGCGGGGGTCCACCGCCCCGTCCGAGGCCTCCACGATCAGGTCGTACTGAGCCCGGGCCTCGCGGTCCAGGGGCGCCGCGGTGAAGATGCTCCCGTTGGAGGTGATCCGGAAGAGGCCCAGGTGGTTCCCCAGCCTGTAGCGGACCTGTCCGTTAGCCCCTGCATCCGGGTCAAACGCCTGGAACCCAACAGCACCAGCGGATATCAGCCAATACGTTACATTACATCACATTACATTTAGCAGACACTTTTATCCAACGCGACGTACACAAGTGAATATCATGGTCATTGGAAAAACTACAAAAACACAGGTTCGATAAGGTACAATACTCATTTCGTACAGTTATTCATGGCCAAGAACACCGTCCAGTTCACGCAATGAGCATAATGTTAGGTCATAATAACAACTGATATATAACTGAAACCAGTTACCAGATATAACTGAAACCAGTTACATTCAAATACAGGATTACATGAAAACACTGTAAGTGCGTGTATTTAAACGCAAACGCACATACACACTTGCACACACACTCAAAACTGTATGTGGACACACGCACAGACACACAAATGTACACATATACACACACATACAGTACACACAGGGAGGAAAAGCAATCGTGGGTGAAAAAATAACATGAGCATAAATTTGTGGTTACTAAATTATGATAAAGATGAAATCATTCGCAATTCATTACATAAACGCAAATGACAACAACACATTAAAAATAAACCAATGACATTTTTCCGTCAGCAATTCAATAAAAACAAATTCATCCATTTGCTTATGCTCATTTTATCTAGGTACCTTGAAATTATTATTTATTTTTTTACATTTGTTGTCTGCCAATTCTGTTCCAATTTCCTTTAACTGACTCAATCAGATGCACTGCCCACTGGCTAAAACATGAAGCTCTCCAAGTTCCTATGAATCAGCTCTACGTATGTGCTTCAGTTACACCTCAGCTAGCTGGTACTTCTGCAGTGTCAAACAACTGGCTCAATACAGCTCTGGGACCCCACACACTGTCTCTGGCAGTACTTGCCCTAAATGTAATGCTAAGTTAGTTTGACCCAGTTCACGGACCAAGCTAGCCTTCACGTTTCACCCAGTGTCGGACCATTATCTGAATGAAAATGCACTTTTATGGAAGTTTCATTGTTTTTGCAGTGCAGGGTCCTTAGCGTGTCTTTGCACGTGGATACCGCACACATATCAGACAGCCCGAGATGGCCTCCGCTGAAGATAACGCAGAATTATCGGGACAGGCACCAGAGAAACTGCTGCTCCAAAATGCTTTCATGTTCGAAAAATCCGGTGCACTAGGCAATCTGATTTATTTCATTTCATTACTCACCATTACAAATGAATTTGTTTTATCTCTTTTAATTTACTACCCTGGTTTTTGGCAATTCAGTATTAAATAGATTTAATTTAATTTAATTGTCAGTACAATTTAATTGCCATGTAATTCGATTTGATGCAAATATTTTTTTCTTCTGTTGTTTCTGCATCTTTCATCTCTATAATACAAAAGCGTTCTACAAGAACAAATATTAATCATTAAACATTAGGCAGACAAAAGACCTTTCTCCGAGATGATATATCAGTTTCACCCATCTGTGAAGTTAACCTTCAGCTGGATTTGCTGTTTAGTGGACTGTTATGGCATGATGTCATATGAAGATAACCCCATGACATTTAGCTGAGTCAGCAAATGATAGTTTGCACATCATTCTCCCCTGAGATTTTATTATTTTATTTATTTTATTATGTTTGTCTACTGTCTGTGTTGTTTCTAAATTGTATGTAAAGATGGATGACTCGTCGACTGCAAACCAAATCTACCTACGGGTACAAATAATGTAACCTGAACCTGAACCTGAACCTGAGATTTCTGTTAATGAAACGTGTGTCACTACACACTGACTAGGGTTGGGTACCGAAAACCTGGTACCACTACGGCATCGGTTCATACGACCGGGTACCAACCGGACCAAAATACAGCACAGTTTTTGGTAACACATGCCTGCACTAGCTTACGTTAAACTCGTTCTATCGACTAAGTCAGTGACAGGAAGTACCGTTATCATGCTAGCTAACATTAAACTCAGTCAAAATGGCAACCAAGAAAAATGGTATAAATTATTAGTATAGAGCACAATTTAAACAATTGAAATGTTCAATTTCTTTGCCTTCGCAATAAAAAAGATACTCTTTGATGACGTTGTTTGGTCTCGATTTTAAAGAGGTTCAGGCACTGTTTCGGCACCATTTTAAAAGCATCGCTTTAGCATCCGTATCAGTAAAATCTGAACGATACCCATCCCTACTGCTGACATGACATACAACTGCCTTACAACATCCACCTGAAGCTCTGTGGTTCATTAAAGGAAAGGGGAGATTTCCTTCACTGCTGTACTACCAGAGCATGAAGTTAATTCTTCATCCGGCAAAAAAAAAAAAAAGAGAGAAAAATTCTGCAGTTGAGAGAAGTAAAGAATTTAAATGGCTATTCCCCTTCAGGCCAGAAGCTTAATAATACCAGCTTCCCACTTGAATATGACAGCTTCTCCACGTGCGGGAATACTGTCCTAATATTTTCACAAGAGTGGTCACAGTCTTTAATTACAGAGGAGGTAGAGTCTTTCCGATTGCATAACCCCCTCCCCCTCAGGCAAGGTGGAACAGGGAAGCACGAAAGGAGCTTGTTCAAGGTGAGCTACCTCATTCATAAAGCCAGATAATTCCTTGAACTCCGGGGTTAAAGAGCATGCCCTAACATTAATACCCAACGGCAAAAGGGGATAAAACCGATGGCCATCGTGTATAAATGAAAAACGCTACCTCTCTCCACAGTTAAATTAAGCTGAGTAAAAATTAATTTCCACAATCGCTGCTACTAATGAATGCAAACTGAATGGCTCCACAATCAACTCTTGGGTAGGCCAGACCCTGTACCATAGTCTGAAATACAGATGACAGAAGAATGGCTGTACACCATAGAGTCTGAAATACAGACGACAGAAGAATGGCTGTACACCATAGAGTCTGAAATACGGACGACAGAAGAATGGCTGTATACCATAGAGTCTGAAAGACAGATGACGGAAAAATGGCTGTACACCATAGAGTCTTAAATACAGACTACAGAAGAATGGCTGTACACCATAGAGTCTGAAAACCAGACGACAGAAGAATGACTGTACACCATAGAGTCTTAAATACAGACGACAGAAGAATGACTGTACACCATAGAGTCTGAAAGACAGATGACAGAAGAATGGCTATACACCATAGAGTCTTAAATACAGATGACAGAAGAATGGCTATACACCATAGAGTCTTAAATACAGACGACAGAAGAATGGCTCCTCTGATAACAGATGGTTATTTTGTAGTTAAAGTCGGTTAATCACAGGTGAGTGTGGGTGCTGGGCAGGTCACCACTTCAGTTCGAAATCAATATGCTACATACTGCGTATGCACTTTATGTATCGTTGTAAATATTGATCTCTGGTAAAATCTTTCAGGTAGAACTCAACTTTGTACAAAAAAAAGTCAATAATGAAAACAGACTCTGCAATACAACGGTTGGAGGATTTTAGGAGTTTTTTTTTTTTTTTTCGAAATCAGAAAACAACAGAGTGTAATGAAGGCATTCATCTTCTCAGAGATCAATTAAAAGTTAATTAAAACTGTTAATAAGAAAAGCACACATTTGCTCGCAGAGCAGCACAGTGTCTGGCCTGGGCTCAGGGGATGTGTAAGTACCCTCGTAGTGCAAAGGGCACTCCAACGCAGTTTTGAAAAAAAAAAGTGATTTATAATTCTAGCCTCCAATCCAATCTCTGATCTTGTCTTACAATTAATCTTGTGAACACTGGAGCGCCAATTTTTGGGTTTAAAAAAAAAAAAACACAAACAAGATTAGAGATTGGATTGGAGGCTAGAATTAGAACTTGATTACTTTATCCGAGGAACAATTTTTGCAGAGTGTTCCAACGGGTTTTGTAATCGTTGTACACATAATAGACCTATAAATATGTAAAGGTGTGCATTCTCCCATTACCGAAACACTTTGCGAACTCATTCGATGCAGGTACAGTTAATATCGGTACAGCTTTCATTAATTACAATAACCCAGTCGGTTCCGGCACGCCCTAGGGTATTTGGCCAACGTTCACTTTTCTTTTTCAGTTTTTAAACCGTCAGATCTTTAGCCGAGTCTCAGACTTTCCGGGGATGATTAACAGTGAGGATTAGTATAAAGCTTACTTTGTAATTGCTTGGTGCATTCGAGCGAATCCTTCGCCGGGCTGATTTTAGTCAGGGAGAGAGCTGAAGGCGCCCTGTAGGCTCTCCTCGTTAATGATACACAAAACAAAATGTCACCCTCGCATCAAACTCCGCCAAACTTTTCCCTTCTCAGCAGTGGGTTGGCGGCCGTAACGCAGTTTGTACGCACTTCGCAGTTCAGAGAGACAGTGCACGGCACATATTGACGAGTCTGTGGGCTAATTACCACCTGCAGTCAGTGCACCACTGTACAAGGCTTGCATAGCTGCATAATGTACACGATGTTGCACATTAGTAGGGCTGTAGGATTGCCAACCGTCCTATCCCAGTGAACGTTTTTACAGTGAAAAGTCAGCGAAACGCTTGTCTATAGGTGTTCAAGTGAAAAAAACTGCTACATTTGGCTGAAAGATCTATAGCCGACTAGGACACAGCCAGGCTATCCCTGGGTAAAACCTGAGCTATAGAGGGGTCAATCTAGAGTTCTGCCCCTCTAGATGTCTAGATTGTGGCTTTTGCTCACAGGGACATTAACAAGTATATTCCCAAGTTACAAACAACCTTTGCGGTGTACTGGAAGTTGTGTCTCGTATGAAAATGAGCAACATTACGACGTCACACATCGCCACGCTCCACTCGCCATGAAGCCATGGAGACATTCAGCAGGGCACCTGCTTCCATAATCAGCTGCACCCGCGTGGTGTGAGTTCAGCTGTTCGTCCGTTCTGCGGATCAGTTCAGCAGGCTTAACCGCTCTTCTGCATCGTGCCATTGTGTTTGCCGCAGATCTTTATCTCTCGCGCTGCGCGGCACCGGCACGGAACGCCCACCGTATCCGCTCTCCGTCGGCGTGGAGACGCGGGACGAACGCGAGAGGAATCGCGGAACAAACACGAGAGGAATCGCAGAAACAAACACGAGAGGAATCGCGGAAACGAACTCGAGAGGAATCGCGGAAACAAACACGAGAGGAATGGCGGAAGGAACTCGAGAGGAATGGCGGAAACAAACGCGGGGATGACGCAAGGTGCCGTCCTCGCGCATTAGGCCCTCATTATTCCAGAGGCAAACCTGGGCCCCACTCATTTAAAGCACTAATTAAAGCTCCCAGCAGCTTCGCAGAGCTGAACAAAGCCGCTCATTACCCAGCGTCCCTCGAGGTGACTAATTATTCAAAACGACTTTTATTTAATTGGAAAATAAAAAATAAAAAAAACGGAGAAAGCAGGGCCGGGCGGCGACAGGTTTGCGCCGTCCGTCTGACGGGTTCTCCCCGGGCGTGGCGGGGGTCGCCGATGACACCACGCTCGGCAGGCGGGGCCTCGGGCGCACCACGCCCCCCCCCCCCCCAACCACGATTTCAATTAACGGCAGCATTAATAATAGCGAAGGTGCCTCTCGTTCGTGTATATCGCCACTCATCCGGGGATCTCTCACAGTCCATGGGATGGATGCCCACCTCAGCCGCCAACCGGCAAGGCACGGCAGCCATTTTGTTGGCAGAACGCTCGGCAAACAGGGAAATAGTGAGGTGATGATTAGGTAGCCAGGTTGACACAGTGAGGTGATAGAACTGGCAGATGATTAGGTTGCCAGATTGACAGTGAGGTGAATGAACTGGAGGATGATTAGGTTGCCAGATTGACAGCGAGGTGAATGAACTGGAGGATGATTAGGTTGCCAGATTGACAGCGAGGTGAATGAACTGGAGGATGATTAGGTCAGTTTAACGTGTAATCCGAAAGACAGATTGGGCAACGCACCTTCACTTGACCCACAAACACATTTGCTTCCTCCTCTTGGACGGTGAAGTTTGTCGGCAGGAGGGGGTCAAACGTAGGGTCATTGTCATTGACATCAGTGACCACAATGTTCACAGTGGTTGTTGAGGTCTGGAAAGCAGAAAGCAAAAAAAGGCAATTACTTTTGGTAATTGTGTTTGTGTGTGTGTGCGTGTGTGCGTGCGTGCGTGCGTGCGTGCATGCGTGTGTGTGTGTGTATGTGTGTGAGCACGTGTGCATATGTGTGTATGCGTATTTGTAATAAAAAAAGCATAAATTACTTACATAATACTTGCATAATACTTAATATCAAACAAAATCATGGAACCAAAGCTATAAATCCACACTAACATAAAGCTAATAAAGTAACTATACAATTTAACTGGTTCCACTTTTCTTTCAGTATTAGCTGTAATGTAATTGCATTATTCATATACATAATGTCCCATTTGGTTAACAGAAAACTACATGAAGAAAAACCAGCTGAAAAGTCTCTCTCACACACACACGCACACACACGCGTACACGCAAGCACGCATGCACACGCACACACACGAGGATATTTAATTAAGCAAGATTTGAATTAATCCACTTTGTCATGGAACTTAAATACACAAAGCTCCACTTCTGGAGGGATGTGTTCAGAAGACAATCTTTTAAAATAAATATTATGTTGCTAGGAAACACTGCATGCAAAAAGGCATAATGCAAACATCAATTTAAGTTTTCTTTTGATTTACAAATTGTATTTCATCTCACATCTGAAAAGAGTTAGAAGTCATTGAATTTTGTAATATTTGGACAGCTTATGACCGTGGTATGTTGCAAAGTGGCACACCATTGATAGGATAAATTATCACAGCTATTATACAGATATGACCCCACAAAGAAAGGGCAATATGCATATCCCCAACTGATATCAGCCCTTTAAGGTGTGACAGCACAAATACGTGATTGGAATGTTCTTACAGTAACTGAGCATTCTAATGCTGATGTAACAATCGCTATACTGGCAATTCAAAGCAATGGGGTTCTAGAACACTGAAAACATTCCAAAAATCCTACTCCTCAAAGGGATAAAATTAGGAGCTCTGTAGCTGTGTACATCTCCTGATTCGCTTTCACACAAACTATACAAATTAAAATAGCAGCACATCTGCATTATGTGCATATTTCTGAGACTGTATGGACACAAGTCACGGCACTGATGCACAATTATAATGGCACATGTACTTCGGGAAGAAAAAACCCCCAAAACATATAAATATATTAGAAAAATGCATAAAAATCTACAAAACAAAATCCTCAAGCTGACTGTTAAAAAGTGCATTATGCTTATTCTGCGTTTGTGTAGACAAGATGGACACTTCTGTCACTTCTTGCTATTTAAACAACCATGTACCATAAAAGCTTGACACTCCAGCTTATGGTACACATAAGGACCCTTCTCACACAACTACAGTAATCTGCCTGGATCAAGCTGCTTTTTGCCAGTGTTAAGTTCAAAGGTCAATGCTCGAGTTGGCTTCAACTGATGATTCCCAACTACACCAGTACAGGAAACACCTCATCACACACCTGTTACACTATAAAGGCGCCAGGCCCAAAATAAAGATGCCGTATCCACTTCACCTGAGGACAAAAACCTGTGCAGGAGGTGCTCCATGCTGGCAGAAAGTGAACAAATACCAACTCACATTCATACGGAACACGGAAAATGACTCTCAGTCTGCTTCAGCTGAACCGTTCTGTGCTTTCTTTCGTCTCTTATTCTCCTGTTTTGTCTCCTTTCTGTTATCAGTCACTCTTAGTGCACTTAGAAACATGCTGTGGTGGCTTCCTGTTCTTTAATGGATCACTAATGGATCATTAGTGGCAAACACTTAAAAACTAAAGCACAAAAGTTGCTTTCAACGATAATTGAGGATTTGCTTATAATTCTGCATGAATCTGGTGTGTTTAAAAAAAAAAGTGCTAATTTACAGTGAAGCTCCTTCAAACGGCCGTTCACTTAAAGCTTTTTTTTTTTTTTTTTTTTTTTTTGCTGTTCTGGCTGAAGTCTGGTTCCCATGAGATCAGTAATTACGTTTTTGATTACAGATGGCCCCTCGTGCTCTCCCTGACAGTGACTCATGGGTAATCTGGGAATCGTACCCTACGGGGGAATAACAGAGCATGCGGGACAGCGAGCTCCACTCACCGGTCACAAATGGGACGCACCCCGTCCTCCATTACTGTAAATCAAGCCTGACCGGGGCAGACCCCCCCCCCCTTTACTGCTGTAATACAACACTCACCTCGGCCACGTCCCCCCCCCCCCCAAAGCTGCTGTACAATTACCTGACCCAGGTCACACCCGCTTACCGTTTCTGCAATAACAGCTCTGCTCTAGACCTAGGCCACGCCCACAGGAAGCAAACCGCCTGCAGTAAACCGACCCAGTAAAGGCCACGCCCCCTTCTCCACGCTGCTGTAGAATTACCTCGGTCTAGACCACGCCCCCTCACTCCACTACAGTAGATTTGCCCTCGTTTGGCCGTCGTCACCCAAACTCATGTTAAAAGGCGGCCATTTTCAGGAGCTCGGATTCGAGACCGCTGCAAAATGGCTGAGCTGCTTCACTTCGGAGGGTGGAATTTAATCAGGGCCACAAGCCTCAATACGGCCTTTAAACAGCACTGCACAGCTTTTCTCCTTAAAAAAAAGCTTTCAGAAAGAATTCAGAAATAAATTGCGAATAAACCAGTGCTTTCATTCCATGATCAGAACTTGGCAGGAAACTGAAATTTCTATTCAATAAAGGTCACACTGTGTTCCGTGTATACCAGTAATAAAAAAAAGATCTGCCCAGCACCACAGTCATTGAGTTAAAGTAAAAAATTTAAAAAAAGACAGAAGTGTTAACAAACTTTTAATTGTTATGTGTTTTCTCCCTTTCACGCGAGAATGGTTAATGAAATATTTATGCACGGGGGTAATTTATGAAATGGTTATGGGTCTGCACAAACCCCAGGAGTCATTAGTGATATATTTTTACAATTTACCATACCCACATATTACCATACCTTCTTACGTTTCTCTGAAGCCATAATAAATTATTTGGAAACTGCTTGAACAGAAAAAAACAGAAACATGTTTAATGCCCTAAAATATATGATAATAATGAACATTATGGCTTTGAACTCGTTAGCACGGCCGCCTGGCACTGTGGAAGGTGCTCGGCGTCGAGCACGGTTATCTTATCTCCAGCTGACCTATCGCAAACCATTATTCACTGCAAAAGGGTACCTGTGAAAACTGCCTGTGAAAACCCCACATTTATTTTCGAAAGACTTTTCCTGCCACCATCTGCTAATTAGAACCATACATCCTGAGGATAAAACGCTACTGTACGTCCTTTATCTGGCCCACGGACATCACACACCGTCTTCACACCTCTGATGCCGATGGCCTCTCAAAATGGCCCCCGTTTCTGTTTGAAAGTCACCGAAGCTTAACGCATTTGGCGGTTTGTCCTTAAAGATTTGCATAGGGCATGTCTAGACTTATGCAGATGAAGAGCATTATTCAGCAAAGGTGGGGGAAAAAAGCAAAAAGCAAGCAATTTACCACTGAATCTAAATGCGAAACGTGCGACTGGTTGTAAAAGAAGTAAGAAATTATGATAATGCAGTGAAGTCCCTGCCTGGAAGCTCCAACCAACACTGCAGGGGAGGCCAGAGACTTAAACACCGATTCTCCTGGAGAGAGTCCCGCAAGAATTTAGGCTTTACCAGGCCGGAGTAAACATCAGCGCTCACACTTGAATGCTGGGTCTACTTTCCCTCAGAATCAAAACGGTGGGGCTGTTTTGTGTGAACTGCTACACCATTACGTAGATGACAGTGAAAAATAAATGAATGGCCAGCCAGCGAGGTAGCAGGCAGGTCTCTGCATACGCCTGTAGCCTGTGCACGCTCGTTCAGCTGAGTAACGGCGCTGTGAGTCTAAGGGAATGTATTTTAATAGATACTGAGATAAATAGATTTAATAGAACCGAGTTCGCTGGTGCCGGTCGGACCTGAAACCCAGCTTCGGGACAGCGCAGATTACTGAGCGTGGGGGACAGGGGGTGCTGTTTCTCTCAGAACGGTCTCGGTTAAAGCAGAGTTGGGGGCGGGGGGCAGGGACGGGTTGGTCTTACCCCTCCAGGGTGCCCATCAGAAGCAGTGACGGTCAGGGTGTAGTGGTCCAAGATCTCCCTGTCCAATGGCTTGCCAAGGATCAAAAGTCCAGAACTGTGAGGGGGGGGGGGGGGGGGGGGGGGAGAAAGAGAAAAATCAAGACTAGCAGCAAAGGCATGGCTGTCATCGGACCCTCGTCGGGCACTCGAAAACCGTACGTGGCATGAATAGCAGTCCTGCACACTCTGACGGCTAAAAATCCAAAACGACAGCCAGCTGTGCCATCTCTCTGTTTTACTTTCTCCTCCAGGAGAGGCAAGTGGATGAACAGCTTTGCTCTTCCTTTTGAATGGAGAATTTAAGCAGGTGCTACTTTTCTCCAATTCATTCACCTCAGTGACACTTCTGAAGTCTAAAATGAACTAAAAACAGTGCAAGAATAGTAATGAAAAAATGAACACTTGCTTAAAGCTTTAGTTCAGAGTTAAGAGCAAAGTGCATGGAGGCAAGACTGAATTACTTCATTAATCACTGACATGTGGTGGAGAGGTCGAGAATGCCCAATATTACACAACACACATATATTACAATATTACATAATACATACATACATTACAATATCGTATAATACGTACATACTGTATACAGCATATATTATAATATTACATAATACATACATAGATATTTGCATAAACCTCCCACTGTGAAGATTATAAATTAACCAAGTTTGATACCTTTTTGGCAAATAAAATGATCATTTGCGCATTCCTGTAATAACACAGCACATTGCTAATAACACAGCAAATTTCTGTAATAACACAGCACATTTCTGTAATAACACAGCGCAGTTCTGTAATAACACAGCACATTTCTGTAATAACACAGCGCAGCTCTGTAATAACACAGCGCATTTCTGTAATAACACAGCACATTTCTGTAATAACACAGAGCAGTTCTGTAATAACACAGTGCATTTCTGTAATAACACAGAGCAGTTCTGTAATAACACAGTGCATTTCTGTAATAGCACAGAGCAGTTCTGTAATAACAGAGCAGTTCTGTAATAACACAGAGCAGTTCTGTAATAACACAGAGCAGTTCTGTAATAACACAGAGCAGTTCTGTAATAACACAGCACATTTCTGTAATAACACAGCGCATTTCTGTAATAACACAGCACATTTCTGTAATAACACAGCGCATTTCTGTAATAACACAGAGCAGTTCTGTAATAACACAGCGCATTTCTGTAATAACACAGCGCATTTCTGTAATAACACAGAGCAGTTCTGTAATAACACAGCGCATTTCTGTAATAACAGAGCAGTTCTGTAATAACACAGAGCAGTTCTGTAATAACAGCACATTTCTGTAATAACACAGCGTGTTTCTGTAAGAACACAGCACGGGGAAGGCAGCGAACGCAATCTAGCGAACACAAAAAAGTTTTGGAAAAGTGCCCCATTCAGTGACAATACACCTGAGCGAAGTCTGACAGCACAATGGCTGGACGGCACAGATGCTGCACGTCGGGCTATCAACCCGGCGGGTTATCCTGGCGGGCGTCCGTGACGGTTTCACCATGCGCTCGCAATTGTGCTCCGTTGCCCTGGCGACCTCAAACAGGAAGATTTAAATCCTGTCACTTTCATATCTCCCCTGCGCGCGACGGAAACGTTTCTTTCAAAAGACATTCCTGTAGCTCCAAAAAAAAAATTAAAAAAAAAAAAAATTAAAAAGACATCACTTGCGGTTCGTGCCGAACGTACAGCGTATCCTTGACCTCCTCCTCCGCACACCCCCACAGAAATGAGTCGCTCTACAAACGCAATTCTGCTGCTGTATTTTTAAATTAACCAGTTGAAAAAGGTTGGCAAAATCAATGCCGGGTCGGTAGCCAGAACACAGCAGCGTATGGTTGAGGCATATCTTATCTCAAACGCTCATTACGTTACTGGATTATGTTAACCTGCCGGTGGAGTCTCAGAGAAACGTGTCTTTTGTACAGCAAAATTATGACCACTTCACACATCCGACCAAGTTGAATTTCTTTTGAGGGCTCTCCAGTGGCCTTTGAGAAACTCCCTCTGTGCATACTGACCTATTGATGTACTGCACACTCGCTACTGTGAGTACGTTTAAAAAGCAAAGGAAATGCACGCTCTGAATTTTTGAAATGCCAGTATCAATAACACGTGCTGGGCTTCTTCTCCCTCCACAGATCCTCGAGCGGCCTGCAGCTAGAAGCTAGCAGCTAGCAGCTAGCACAACAACACAATTTACACAGAAGCACGTTTATCACAGAAGAAAGCCTACACGGAAAAATATCCAGCGTTAATTCAACTCTAACAGAGTACATTTGAGTCCAACAGGCAACATATGTACTGTGACAGAGTTGATTTAACACTGAATATGAATATTTCACAGTGTATTAATATTATGTTGTTTATGTTGTCTCCAGAGCCACTGTAGAGAACAGTATCACCAAAGCAGGCTCCATAAAATTGTTTCCACAAACAGGCTTCTATGGTTTTTGTACCTTCCAGCAATTTATCCCATCAAATCTGTCAATTAAAAAAAATAATATATATTTGACGCTGCTCATTGCACTTGCCTAACCAAACTAACGCTTTTCAGAATTGGTGTGGTTGGTGGTTTGAAAGTTTTGAAGAGGTGAGCATCATTATGGCCACAGGCTGTCAATCGAAAACTCACCATTCAGGCGATTTAGAATCTCCAATTAACCGATCAACTGTGGGAGGAGGAAACAGGGGTACCCGAAGGAGACTCGAACCAGGGACCCTCTTACCGTCGGGCGACAGCGCTGTCCACTGCACCACTGTGCCATCCCCCAGCGAGCCCCCTGTTTGCTTAAAACATAAGCTGCTGGGACACGGCCCAGCTGACGACGAGAACACAAGCGCATTTGGACACGGGGAGGCGGGGAGAGGCGTAAATCAATTAGGAGATGTCACGAGCGCTGTCACTCAAATTCTCCACGCGCTCTCGCCAGTCCCTTTCTTCCCCCAAATTACAGGCACGGTAATTAAGCAACAAAACTCAGCCCTGGCACGCTGGCACTTTACCGCGTTTCCACGCCGATCATTTCTGACAGTCCGCGTCGGCACGGGAGCCAATGAAAGTGCTTCAATGAAAAAAAGAAAGTGCTTTTCTTTTTCTGAGCTCGTCTGAGATTGTCCGTCTTTCAGATTCCCATTGGAAAAAAAAAAAACGCTCAGCGCTCACATTTGCTGCCAGTTTCTGTACGGCGGCAACACAATGGCAGCCAGGATATTAAATTATACTGAAAATAAACGAGATTGTAGCAACGGTGTTCCAAACGAACACTGAACAGACACCACGACACTGTGTACACTACTGAAAACTTTGAACAGACACTATTTAATGGATTGTGCAGAAAGTGAATATTATCTTATGCAAAGCATCTAGTCAGAACACGGTTTGCACAGCATCCAACATTGGGAAGAAATGTTTCTGGACTATCTTGTGATTTTCATTATCATCATTAAGTCCACCAATTTTCTCTTCTTAATCACGCTACCTGTACCTACATCACATCCATTCAACATGAGGTCACACACATGTTGCTTCCAAAATACACAAATGACAAGTTTCAAAAATACCAGAGGTTTTTTTTTTTTTTTTTTTTCCATACAAGCAGACGCATAAATGTGTACATAAATGTTGGTTTAGCAAATTATTAATATTGAACCAAACTGAGTCACTACATGCCTGGGATTATTCTTCACCCCCATCATCACAGTCTCTGCATTTCCTTTGTCCACGGTCCAAACTTACAGTAACTTTTTTTGTGACAAAAATCAAAAAATCAAAATAAAAAACTACAACAGGGGTAGAAGACTCCAGGATTAGGTACACTGTCAAAGTTAATTCCCGTTTCAAACCATTTCCAAAAGCAAAGTCATGCTGCAACGGGGTGACTTCTGTGTGAGCCAGCAGTGATTCTTTCTAGTCATTAACTGACTAAAATACACACAGCTTCTAAGGCCTACAATAGCAGCTGATTTACAAGTTAACCATGAAAACAGGCAGACTCTCCAGGATACGAGTTTCACATCTGTTCACCACAACTTACGTTTTAGAGAGGTTGAAGACATTCTGCGGGTCACCGTTTAGGATGCTGTACGTGATGGGATCGCCTTCTCGGTCTGTTGCCTAAAGTAAAGAATATTAATACAGGTAAATGACAAGATTCCACCATCCACGCAAGGTGAGTGTAACATAGCAGGGTTTCTTAAAAAATAACTTCTGTATGAAGTGAAACTGAACCTTTTCCTAATGTAAATTATACTTTGGCTCAGGAGAAGAACACTGAAAATGGATCTTCTGTCCATAGCCTTACCCTGGCATCAAACAAACACTGTTTGAGTACTGCGGCTCCAGCAGGGATGTTGGGCCCCATGGAGAGATATCACATTGGTCCCCACGACCTTGGAATCATCCCAACCCCCAACACCCTCCAACCCCCCCCCCCCCCTTTATTTAAGCCAGTAACACACAGGTATAGCATTAAAAAAGAAATATTTACTTTGAATTTCTTGAATCTATAGAATTAGACCTGATACATGCCTAAGAGTCCTTTGACAGTATTCAAAAGACAACCTATTTATTCAGACTTGCAGTATTCATTTCATATATTCAAGAGATGTATTCAAGAATGTAGTCACACATTTAATCTATATAGTAATGAAATGACATATGCAAACATTCAGGAATTGACTGAATATAAACCTTCATCATATATAAAGGAATCAACATACATCAGGTTTCAGTCTGTATAGTATTCAAGAAATTAAATAGTTAAACGTTATATTGAAGAAATGACTTCCACACTCAAACTTTCATTCCGTATATTGAAGAAATGACTTGTGTGCACCAGGTTAAATTCTATAATTCAAGAAACGAAACGGGCAAAAAACGAGGCAAGATCAATAATAATAAAGCAGAACCCGTTGACCACAGCTTGCCTTTCCCATAGACCTCTGTGCTGCTGCACGTGAACTGCACACAGGAGTGCGGTAAACACGCTGTGGCCTCGCTGTGCTGTTTGTGGGCCGAGCGCCGATGGACTCTTAATGCAGGGCCACTGATTCCGTCTGATTTGAACGCGAGCCTTTATTTCTCTCTCCTGTGGATATGTCTGTCTATATATCTGAGGAAAATAAGGAAGTGAATGAAGAGTACATCTTCATTCACTTCCTTACAGAACAAGTACATTCCAAAAAAAAACAAAAAAAAAAAACAATAGCTACCACATCACGGCTCATCCATTAATAAAGTATTAATTATTAGGTAAATAATATCCCAGAATGCACAGGATCATGCATGAAAATGCTGGACAGGCCTAGTGGCAAAAATGATTATGGCGAGCACGGCTTCAAGAGAGACCTCAGTGACCTTTGAACCTCATTTTGCAATGTTAAATATGTGCGGTGTGGCCCCCTGGTGGCCGTGTGCAGCAGTGCAGGCCTGCCGTTCCGTCCGTGCCCACCTGCAGGTTGAGCAGGATGGCTCCCGTCCTCATGGCCTCGCTGATCTCCAGGCTGTACATGATGAGCGGGAAGCGCGGCGGGCTCTGGTTGTTGGGCGGGAGGACCTCGATGTACACGGTGGTGATGGAGCTCCTGGTGGAAAACGTCCAGGTCGTCATAGGCACAAGCCTTGCGTCAGCACAGACACCCTTCAGACACTGAGCATGCTCACAAAGGCCCAACACGGACCGGCGCCAAGCGGTGCCAAACCCCAAATCAATGCCAGATCAACAGCCAAATCAAACTTACACATGTCGACACTCTTGGGTGACTCAGTCATCCAGTCGCCTGGGTGCCCTAATACAACTTACTGCACGGCAGGCTAGCCCGAAGGCTCGGTCATTACACAGAACTCTCAACGTGTGGTCACAGCATTAACTGGAGGGTTAAAAAAACTGAATTCACTCATGAATTAAGCCTCTTGGCGCAATACAGGGAACATTATGTAAAGCGTCCTTGACTTCTGACACTTGCATTAAGAACGTGTTAGTGCCACTCCGCTGCCCTTAGGAAAACAATCTGAAGGTGTTTATATATGGGAGTTTGTAGAAGCAAGCAGCACACCAGCAAACCTAAAAAAAAAAAAAACTAGTGAGTGATTTATCGAATTATTCCTGATTACTTACAACTAATGGAGCAACAAATCAGATTGAGGGAAATGCCAGGATACGAGCCTGCAGGCCTTGGCTGAGCTACAGTGGGCACAGTCAGTTTTTAAATGACTACCGTCACCGTTGGTTACTCACTTTCCGTCGCACAGGAAACTTAATGCAGCAACTGCACCGGCTAACGCAATAAAAAACCCAAACAAACCATATCTATCCTTCATCATGTTGTTGGAGCGGTATCGATCCCAAAAGCACCGGCCCTGACCGAGAGGAAAAATGGCGGTAAGATTAAATTGGGTTACAGAGAAGGGCCCCTGCAATTATTCATAAAACTCTCTCATTGCCACCTTCTTCGCAGACAGGCTAGGCTGTTGGGGGCGGGCGGAATCGGGGGGGAGTAACGACAGGACACGCCTGGAAACCTCTGAGGACAGATCCATCACCGCACACGGCCGTATTGATTTTGGGGAAAAAATAAGCAACAAGGGGGCTTGAACCGGAATGAGAAACAGGGCCTGAGCCGGAATGAGCAAAAGGGCTTGAGCCGGAATGAAGTACAAGGTTTGAGGTGGAATGAAGGACAGGGCTTGAGCCGGAATGAAGTACAAGGTTTGAGGTGGAATGAAGGACAGGGCTTAAGCCAGAATGAAGTACAGGGCTTGAGCCGGAATGAAGAACAGGGTTTGAGCCGAAAGAAAGGACACCGGCTTGAGCTGGAATGAAGGACAGAGCTTGAGCTGTAACAAAGGACAGGGCTTGAGCTGGAATGAAGGACAGAGCTTGAGCTGTAACAAAGGACAGGGCTTGAGCCGGAATGAAGGACAGGGCTTGAGCCGGAATGAAGGACGATGCACGGCGGCGTTACCTTCTCTGGGCCGCGGGCGCGCCGTCTGCCGCCCTCACCGTCAGGGCGTAGGATCGGCCCACCACCAGGCTGACGCCCGCCGCCACCGTGATCAGGCCCGTGCGGCTGTCGATGGCGAAGTCTCCCTGGCCTCCCGCCAGGATCTCGTAGGTGATCCTGCCGTTGGCGCCCTCGTCTGCGTCCAGGGCCGTCAGCTGGTGGGGAAAAGACGTCATCACTCTCCAGCATCGCTCACATCAATCTCCAGCATCGCTCACATCACTCTCCAGCATCACTTACATCACTCTCCACTCTCCAACATCGCTCACATCACTCTCCAGCATCACTTACATCACTCTCCACTCTCCAACACTGCTTACATCACTCTCCAGCTCCGCTTACATCACTCTCCAGCATCGCTCACATCAATCTCCAGCATCGCTTACATCACTCTCCACTCTCCAACATTGCTTACATCACTCTCCAGCACCGCTTACATCACTCTCCAGCATTACTTACATCACTCTCCACTCTCCAACATTGCTTACATCACTCTCCAGCACCGCTTACATCACTCTCCAGCATCACTTACATCACTCTCCACTCTCCAACATTGCTTACATCACTCTCCAGCATCACTTACATCACTCTCCACTCTCCAACATCGCTTACATCACTCTCCAGCTCCGCTTACATCACTCTCCAACATCGCTTACATCACTCTCCAACATCGCTTACATCACACTCCAGCATCGCTTACATCACACTCCAGCATCGTTTACATCACTCTCCTGCATCACTCTCCTCACACACACACACACACACGTGGTTTATGAGAAATTATACAAACATCATACTGTGAGAACTATGCAAACACTTAACTGGACCACCACTTTGAGGCACATTAATGATAAACATACAAAAATATGTCCAGAAAAAATATCTAATAACTGCTATATCAACATAATCACTATTATCCAGATAATCTATGGTAATCTGAATGTATCCATCTTAATTTACTGTACAATGTTTCATTTGAAAAATATGAAAAAAAAAACATAATATATGTAGCAAAAAAATGTGCTTGTTAAATCATATTCATTTAGTCTGATATTCAGAACTTCCAGACAAGAGCTCAGAAATGAAATCTTTCAGAAACTTTTCTCCTGCCATGACGCCTGTTCCATACCGTGGAAATTATAAGCCTAACCATACCTGTCTATTCTATACACCTTGACAATTCCATGCAACACATTCACACTTGCTCAAATGTTCCAGTTCCATAGGATGAAAAATACATTCACATGCAAACATTACAAAAATGTATATAATGTGTGTAAATTATATACATGCTTCACATGCTTATTCAGTTCTACATTCCGTTTTCTGCAGTGTATGTAAAAACTGGAGCTCCAGAGAGCAATTGAAAAGAAACAAAAAACACTTATTTAGACCTGGAACTGGATAGTCAACTACTCAGTCTGATTCAAGAACACATTTGAATTGGTCAAAAGACCTACTTTTGTAAAATAACATCACAGCAACAAGTAAACACAGCACTCAAAATAATTTGCATACGTTTATCATTAATCGCGAGCGGTGCCACTCGGCTCGGTGCTAAAGAGATGAACATTTAAAGGACGCGGAATCAGGACAGCACAGAGTGATGATGGTGACCCTGAATGACCCCAAACACCCCAAAGTCCCTGTGATGTCCCGATCCCTGAGGAGGTACCAACGGTGACCCTGAATGACCCCAAACACCCCAAAGTCCCCATGGTGTCCCAGCTCTCTTACATTTAGCAGCTTAACCTTAGTGATCTACACTCCAGTGCACATTTACGATCTGTCAGTCACATGAAAAAAGGGCCTGAATCACATAAATCCCTTTCTTCTCATCATTAACTGCGTATGGAAACGTGTAGGCAGTCACGTGTGCTGCTGTTGGACCCCGACCTCATCCCACCCCAAAACCAAACAGTTGATTTTGGAGGCAGACCAAATCCTGACCTGTTTTTTTTTTTCTCCTGTATCGGTCGTTTTTTCCTGAGCACGTCTGAGCGAGGAATCGGGACCGTGATCAGACTGCAAAGCAGGAATTATCTCCCCCCTCCGCCCCTCCCAAACCGCGCCCGGCCCGGAGGAGGCTTGCTGAGAACTCAGCCAAATGATTCCCCAGCAAAGCCATTTGCAAATTAGGCGGCTCTGTCTGCCTCTAAAACACACACACACACACACACACACACAGAAACATCCTACGGCAGGGATCAGCAACTCACGGTCCTCGAGGGCTGAGAACTGCTGGTTCTCCACCCTCCCTTTGCCTGGGGGTCAGGTGCGAAGGCAGTCTGGCCAATCAGTAGCACTAATTACCCGGGAGAAAAAGAAAACCAGGGCTGGATTTGGACTCGAGGGCCGGAGTTGATGGTCCCTGTCCTAGGGGCTGATACTGCACTGGAAGTGCTGGACTGCTCGGCGCAAACGATGAGTGAAACACTGATTACCTGTAGTACCGGCTCCCCGGGCTGCATGTTGGTGTACACGTTGACGCTGTAGGAGACGTTGGAGAAGCTTGGCGTGTTGTCGTTGGCGTCCAACACCAGTATGTTGACCGTCACGGGAGTGCTCTCCTGTACTCCGTCCGAGGCCACCATCTTGGAGAGAGACATACTGAACTTGAAGGGCCGTGAACGGCTTCCAGTGGCCTGCTTATTTAATAGCCTTTTTAATGTGGGGGGAAAAAAAAAAAACTAGTAGAAGCTCAAATGTCATTCCATACCACAGTGATGATACAGCTCCCGACCACAGAAACCGACTCAGCAGAGCTAATAAATTTTGATTCATAAGCCAATATTATCCCGAGCGCTTTCTCCGGAGAATGGCCAGCGCAATGAAAGTCTGACACGTCGCTCAATGGAGCCGGATAAAAGCCTCGCCTGTGTGTAAATTCAACAGCCTGCAGTTATTAACATCCTCCGCTGTTTCTGAATCAGGTGCTGTCACAACACCCTCAAACCCCCCCCTGAAGAGCGACGGCCTCTTCGTGCAGTGCTTTTCCTAAAGAGACCCGGCCACATCTCCTCTCTTCATCCTTTCCAGGCCAGGCAACCCAACCCAAGCCTCTGTGCATTAATCTCCAATAGCGACCTGGCAACCCAAACCTCTTTGCATGAATCTCCCATAGACACCTGGCAACCTGCGCTCTGTGCATTCATCTACAATAACGACCTGGCAACTCAAACCATGTGCATTAATCTACAATAGCAATCTGGCAAACCAAACCTGATGCATTAATCTCCAATAGCGACCTGGCAACCCAAACCTGCTGAATTCATCTCTTATAAAGACTTGGAAACCCAAACTAGATGCATTAATCTTTTATAGAGACCTGGCAACCCACACTCCTTTCATTAATCTCCAGAACAGATCTGGCAACCCACCCACACACTGTGTACTAATATCAGACACTGAAAACGGAAACACTCTCCATGAATCTCCAGTAGAGCCTTAATAACCCCCAACATGTGCATCAGTCCCTCACACTCACCCGGCCATTCACCTTCTTTGAATAACTACCTGGAAACCGAACACCTGTGCCTTTCGCACAGCTGGAGAACAGCTGGCAGCGTTAGCTACGTAATGGACTATTGTGTGGGTAAAAAGCAGCTGAAACAGCATTTAATTATTTTAATACAATTTAAGGCACCCTTAATGTACTTAGAATCTTAAAGTAGAAGGATTTGGCCCCCACTGAAAGGGGACTTTTTAAATTTAATAAACTTGCAATTATTTGTTTGTTGCGATGACTTACGCTTCACAAAAAAAAAAAACATTTATACATTACAGCTGGATGTTAACTGAAGGAATTTATCTGGAATGCCTCAAGGGTACAACTGCTTGTTCCCCATCTAAGATTCAAACCTGCAACCACCGAGTCATAAGCCCAGTGCCCCCATCCATTGTACCATGTCCCCCCTTTTGTATGAGTTTATGGCTGACATACACTGAATTTCTGAAATAGAAGGATATAAATTTGGGAGACTCTGGTCTTTCTTTCCTCTACAGTTGAAGAGCACATTTTTCCCCTTTCAAAGAAAAAAGAAGCAGCAAATCTTTTCCAGAATATAAAATCAATGCTGATGACAGAAATTAAAGATTGGTGTTAAAGACCAACACCAGCATGACCGCTGCCCAATAAGTCACGTGACAATTCAGTTTAAACCAGAGAGGCCGGTTGCAAACTGAGTTGCCGCTGACATCATCATCTGAGCCGATGCAAATTAACGGAATCACAGCTGCTTGGAAACCTGAAGGACTCCCCAAAGCAGCTCTCCTCCCGCTCCTCCAAACGGACGCAGCGCATGAAGCGTTCGCTGGACGGAGCCAAGCGGCTTGGCGGAAGATTCTCCGTCAGCGGATTGGACGGCGATGTGTCTCCGGTCCTGTGGCTGAAGAGAGGCTAGTTTCCAGAAGGCCTAACGGACAGGTGTTCCAGCCAATCCCCTCTTTAATCCAGGGGCAAGAGTGGATGAGGAGGGGGGGGCTGAGAGCCCAGAGCCCAGAACAGAAACGCTCGCGGGGGATTGGCTGATCAGAAAGACGTGTTGGATTGGCAGCGTGTCCGGGGGTGACGGTGGATAAGGGGGAGGGGCAGGGAGCCGAGAGCCCAGAACAGAAACGCTCGTGGGGGATTGGCTGATCAGAGAGACGTGTTGGATTGGGAGCGTGTACTCATTTACATACAGCAAACTTTGAACATTAAAAAAGAAAAAGAAGTATTTCCAAATACTTTGCCAAGCGGAAGGCCCCGCCCTGGGGGGCGAGGGTGACGACAGGAATCACAGAGATGCATTTCACGAGTCGCGGCGTGGCGTGCAGCCGAATTACTGTCCGGGGATTCGCTGCGTCTGAACGGGCCTCAGATCTCTGAATGAAGAGCCAGGGGATTCTGGAGGGAGCTGCTTATTCAGATCCAGTTCCCAGTTCCAGAGCATGGGGGCGGGGGGGATAAGTAGACCGCATCTAAAAATAGTGTTCGGCTGAAGAATTTCAGTTCCCTGCGCGTGACGTTCCTCCACTCAAGACTGACGGGCGCCTGGTGCTGTTTTTGCGTTTAACAGACACCGCCAGCGTCCGCGCAGCGGCGTTAGCGGAGAGGCTAATCCGCTGGGGCTCGTTAACCGCGCGCGGTCTCCAGGGCAACGCACGTCCAGCGCGTGCTGAGCGTTTCCCAGGAGACGCGCGGGATACAACGCAGGCCGACGTCCAGGGGCGTAACCACAACCTAAAAAGAGCTCAAGAGCGTGGGCTGGGGTGAGGTGAGGTGAGGTGAGGTGAGGTGAGTTGAGGTGGGTGGGTGGGAAGGGAAAGGGTGGGGGTGGGGGTATGTTCTTTTTCCCTTTAATTTAATCATTTAATTGAGGATGAGTTTTATGATGTAAATGCTGTACACGTGCCTCCGGATTTGACTTAAATGTTTGAAAATATTAAAGACCATTCAATTCCCCCCCGAAATGAACTGAACTGATGTTCTCATTAAAGATTTAAATTAAATACAGGATTTAGAAATGGACATGGAAAGTCATTTCTGAGGACACGACCTCGGTGTCCTCAAAGGTAGTTACGGCTCTGCCGATGTCCTTCCCGGCAGAACGGCGGCCATTTGCAATCTTCCCTGATGAAAGTGGCGCAATAAAACCTGCCTGAGGGTCCTTTTCAAAGACGCGACTTCCAGCCAGATCACGTTCAGTCAAAATCACCATTATAATCATTTCAGTAGATATACAGTATCATATATCATACAGGAGTAAATAAAACAAATATTAAGATACTTTTTATTCAGTTTATTCGCTCTGACAAGTCAAAGAAAAATAAGCCGATGAGCCAGTGCAGTTTTGTCTCAACAGGTAGACAGGTGGACAGGTATACAGGTAGACAGGCAGACAGGTAGAGAGGTGGACAGGCAGACAGGTACAGAGGTGGACAAGCAGACAGGTAGAGAGGTGGACAGGAGGACAGGTAGACAGGTGGACAGGCAGACAGGTACAGAGGTGGACAGGCAGACAGGTAGAGAGGTGGACAGGAGGACAGGTAGACAGGTGGGCAGGTATACAGGTGCACAGGTGGACAGGTGCACAGGTGGAGGCTCTTACCGTGAAGGTGTAGGTCTGCCTGACTTCGCGGTCTACGGGCGTCAGCAGGGTCAGGTAGCGGGTTATCCCAGACGGCGTCACTCTGAAGATGGTGTTGAAGTTGTCCAAAGATATTCTCACCATGGGATCTTTTGTCTTTAAAAGATCGTTTTTGAAGAAGGGGTTACCATGGTTACCATGAGACGGGCAGCGGTGGCAGGGATTCGATCGACATTTGTCCTTAACTCCACAAACCATTCCTCCAAAAAAAAACCTCAGCTTGGGCGAATTTTAGTGATCGGTGATGTTTGTCAAACTGTTTGTGAAGAAAAAGAATTCTATTTTTGTTTTTAAATGCGAGTCAAGGACAAGTTAAGGACGAATGCGAGTCGAACCCCAGGCTCTATTATTTCTGTAAGCGTGTGATTCTAAATAGTTCATTTATTCTAGAATCTAGGTGGCCTCAGAGATAAATGGTAGGAAATGGATTTAATCATGGCACAGCTCAGAATGTCCCAAACGAACGATTACAGTGCAGAATATCTGACTGTCCCAGAGACACCTGCCTGAACCACGTCCCAGAGACACCTGCCTGAACCACGTCCCAGAGACACCTGCCTGAATCACATCCCAGAGACACCTGTCCAGAGACACCTGCCTGAATCACATCCCAGAGACACCTGCCTGAACCACGTCCCAGAGACACCTGTCCAGAGACACCTGCCTGAATCACATCCCAGAGACACCTGCCTGAACCACGTCCCAGAGACACCTGCCTGAACCACGTCCCAGAGACACCTGCCTGAATCACATCCCAGAGACACCTGCCTGAACCACATCCCAGAGACACCTGCCTGAACCACATCCCAGAGACACCTGCCTGAATCACATCCCAGAGACACCTGCCTGAACCACATCCCAGAGACACCTGTCCAGAGACACCTGCCTGAACCACATCCCAGAGACACCTGTCCAGAGACACCTGTCTGAATCTCAACCGGTCACAACGACAGGAGTGAACTGACAAAGCACTATAATATCATGTGCTCCATACAGCTGGAAAAACACACAAGTGCCTGGAATTATAAGGTTATTTGTTATTTTTTGTGAAAGAAATGAACTGCTAATGCCAATGGTATTTCCGATGAATTGTTCATGTGCAACAGATTAAACAATGGAAATAAAATTTTCAAAACACGTCTGGACTAACATATGTGCAAAATCATAACAATTCGAATTAGAAATGAAATTCAAAAGCCTATAAATCTTGAAACTACACAATGGATTGTGCAGTTATATGCTCTTTAAATGTGGTGACTATCCATTCATCCATTATCTGTACCTTCGAGAGCCTATCCCAGCATGCACTGGGTAAGAGGCAGGGACACACCCTCCAATTCACCTAACCTGCATGTCTCTGGACTGTGGGAAAACCAACACACAGACGGGGAGAACATGCTAACTTCACACAGAAAGGCCCAGGCGGGGATTCAAACCCTTTTGCTGTGAGGCGACAGTGCTACCCACTGCTCCACCATGCCACCCAGAATATCAAGCCAGAGAGTAATATACCTACACATACAACATCATAAATCAAACAGTCAACATGGAAAGATGTTAAGACTGCATATTACACAAAATATGAGGGTGAACAAGGTCTCTTAAAACCATAATGATTTTTGTTTGCTCTGGTAACTAGGGAAAACCATTAACCGTGTGATCCATTACATTTGCACCAAGGAAAAACATTCTGCTACATTTAAAATCTCTGAAAACGGTCCAAAGAAATCCAGCTATTGAAATTTTAAATCTCATCAGTGCGCTGGGGACCTGTTTTCCAGTCATGCTCGACTGTTGGGAATTAGATATCACGATGATTTATTTGACAACGAGCAAATTCCAGCAATATCTGCATTAGCTAAAGTGCTCTGTCTTTGTTTTTAAAAGGCTTACTTTCATTAATTATTTACACTACACGGCTCTGCAAAAAAAATGAAAGATATCCCTGAGCATCTAAGAAATCCAGCAATGAATACAAACCTTTTTTTTAAAAAAACATCATAGAAATATCTGGGTGACAGCAGCAAGTAATTTTAGGAAGCACAGCCAAACTGCTAATATACTTATTTTGGTGTGTCGGCTTGCAGTGGGTGTCGTGACTGTCTGCTTAATGTGAATTTCAACCTGTTTGAAAAAATGCCAGGACAGTCTGAATCTCTACACCCATCTCAGCGCCTCTGTGGACTTCCAGAACAAACGTCAACAGCGATCGGCAGAGTACCTTCATGAGTTCAGCTGATAAAAACGCACACC